>NC_072396.2:56658787-56961818 GCF_028885625.2 Pongo pygmaeus | reverse complement strand
ACTGCTGTGAACTGACTTGTGCTGTGTCCACTCACCAAAAAAAAATTAATAGGTAGAAGACCTAACCTAGTGACTATATTTGAAGATAGGGCCTTTAGGAAAGAAATTAAGGTTAAATGAGCTCATAAAGGTGAGGTTCTGATCTGATAGGATTAGTGTCTTTCTAAGAAGACACACCAGAGAGAATTCACTCTTTCTCCTCCCATTTGTACAAAGGTCACATGAGTACAAAGTGAAAAGGTGGCCTTCTACAGGTCAGAAAAAGAGTCCTCACGAAAATCTGACCATGTTGGCACCCTGATCATGGACTTCCAGCCTCCAGAACTGTGAGAAAATTACATTTCTGTTGTTTAAGTCACTCAGTCAATGGTATTTTGTTATGTCAGCCTGAGCTCTCTAATGCACTGCTTACAAAAGTTTTTATTGTTATTACAAATAACACTGCAAAAGTTTGGAAATAACTTAAAGATCAATCAACAGAAAACTGTTTAAAAATTTGTGGCTCATTCATATAGTAAAAACCTATGCAGTCATACAAAAGAATGAGGCATTTAAAAAATGTACATATATGAATATATCTCCAAAGTATATTTTTAAGTAGACAAGCAAGTTGTAGAGAACAATATGCAGAATGTGTTACTATCTGTGTATAAAAGGTGAAGGGGATATATATATATATATATATATATATATAAAATACACACACACACATATATATATAATAGAAACTACCTCATAAGGTTGCAGTGAAGAATAAGTGTGTTAATTTTGTAAACACTTAGAAGAAGGCATGAAAGTGAAGTAAGCAGTGAGAAAATACAGTTGTTGTGGTATTTACATATATAGTAATATTATATATGTATTATATATAATATGAGCTCACTTAACCTTAATTTCTTTCCTAAAGGCCCTATCTCCAAATACAGTCACAAGCTTAGGTATTAGGTCTTCAACGTATGAATTTTTTTTGGGGGGGTTACAATTCAGTTCGTGTCAGTATGTCAGGTTGCCTAGTCCCACACTTTTAAAAGTTGATTGATAACCAATATTTCAAAATCAGATTTCACTTAAATTCCTAGAATTCCAGTTTCTCTTGAATAATCAGAAGATCCTGAACCATATATATATATATATATATATCCATCTATCTATCTATAGAAAACCAAACATGATTTCACATTATCTTTGAGTAAACAAATGAGCCCAATACTACAATGTTATTCACACACACACACACACACACACACACACACACACACACACACATACACATTCATTGCTTGATATACACTAAATATCCCTGGAAAGATTCCTAATAAATAGATAACATTAGTTGCCTCCAGTGAGGCAAAATGGGTGGCTAGAGAACAGGAATAGGAGGGAGACTTTTTTCACCATGCACCCTTTAGTAAATACTGAATTTTGAGCCACGCGGAATGCATTACCAATTGAAAATGCATGTTTTAGTTGAAAGTTTTTAAATTTTAGAGAAAACAAAACACATGTGTGAGCTTTAGTTGGTCTGTAGGCTAATTGTTTGCACCTCTCGCCTAAATTAAGGTGGTGGCAGTTAGAATAATAATAAAGAAATAGATACCAGATACAAAGGGGAAAAAATACAACAGCCATTGGCATCTAATTAAATGAGAAAATGAGGAAGAGGGGAAAGGGACATGAGTACCACAACAACTACATTTTCCCACTGCTTCACTTTCATGCCGCCTTCTAAGTGTTTACAAAATTAACACACTTATTCCTCACAGCAACCTTATGAGGTAGTTTCTATTATTATCCCCAATGCACAGATGGTACAACTAAAGTACAGAGTTTAAATAAGTTCACCATTCCTATGGTCATAGTAAGTTGCAGAACCAGGGAAGTGAAAGGAAGAGTCTTGAATGAGGAATGAGTGAAGAGTCCAGAGGTGATGATGGGCTGTATATTAGAAATGGTGAGTGTGAGGTCACAACAAAATGTCAAATTGCTAGTGATTTGAAATATCTGGATTGGACTCTTGAGTTAGGTTATTGCTCCTTAATAATCCTAGAGCTTGGTTTGCCCACATCACATCTATTTTGTCTAAATACACAAATAACATCTTTTAGTATATTATACAGAACATCTAGCATCTTTCATATATTTAAATCCAGCTTCCTGTCCACTAATCTACATTTCACTTCTGCAAACACACAACAGCATTTAAATAAAACAAAATTTTTTAAATAACAAAAATGATGAGACCACAACTTATGAAACATATTAGATATCAAGCACTGGGTTCAATGCTTTACTTACATTATTTATAATCACAAATTATCACATCATTTTAGAGATGAGGAAACTGAGGCTAAATGATGAAACTCAGTTGAGGATAGTAAACATTAGCATAAAAAATCAGGGAGAGGTCGGGCACGGTGGCTCATGCCTGTAATCCCAGCACTTTGGGAGGCTGAGGTGGATAGATCACCTGAGGTTGGGAGTTCGAGACCAGCCTGACCAACATGAAGAAACCCCGTCTCCACTAAAAATACAAAATTAGCCAGGTGTGGTGGTGCATGCCTGCAATCTCAGCTACTCGGGAGGCTAAGGCAGGAGAATCACTTGAACCCGGGAGGCGAAAGTTGCGGCGAGCCGAGATCACACCATTGCACTCCAGCCTGGGCAACAAGGGCGAAACACCGTGTCAAAAAAAAAAAAAAAAAAATCAGGAAGAATACCAAACATGATCTCACACTGTCTTTGAATAAACAAATGAGCCCAATACTACAATGTTATTCCCTTATTCATACTCTACTTAACAATAAGATGGTAATCATACTAGATGATCATCTATGTCAATCATCCTAATCAAGTTTTCCTTCATTCACAAAATCATGGCATTGTAAAGCTAGATCTTAGAAGGTCATCTACAGCCCCCACTGCACCAGGCACAGACAATCTGGCAAGATCAAAGATGACTAGGCTCTGTTTGCTACTTTGGTTATTGGAATTCACTTAGCCAATGAGAACCCCATCTCAGAAATGCATGTATTAGAACAATGAGAGTGGTGATGGTAGTCTGCTACATGGTTATTTTTTTCCCAATTTCCAATGTGTCCTGAAAAGTCTAAACAAGAGGGATGTATAGCTCCTGAGGGCTCTGAAGGTACAGCCATTAAGTAAGTTGGTCTTGAGGGTGGACTACATAGATGCACCCGTCATTTTTACTTTTGAGGTTATTATTTCTACTCTTCCTATGTTTTCTGCCTGTCTGCCCTCCAGGCTTACCTGAAGACATTGCTCCCTCCCCATTCTCTGTGTCTCCAGCAGTCGCCAAAGGTCAACAACTCTCAAGGGCTTCCCCATAACTCTGAAGAATGGGATGAGGTCATTTATCTATCACTTGTTTCTGTTGTCCAAAAGTCCTGTTGGTTATATCATTCTGGTTAAGTTGCCCAAAGAATGAGAGGAAAGGCAGGCTAGTAGCCCTTTCTTTGAGAAGTGATGAAGTCTGGCAGAAACAATGTTAAATCAGAAGCAAATAAAACCTGTGTTCTAGCTGCAGCCTTTGGATAAACTAATTCAGTCTTCCTAAGTTTCCTTTTACCACATCTGGAAGGTGTTTTAAGGACAGAAAAACACTAATTTTATCAGCAGTGGTCCAGAAAAAGAGTTCCAAACTGAGTAGAAAAGGGAAGTTAAACTAAGATACAAGTGGCAGCCTCTGCCACATACACAAGATATTTCATCCACCCGAATATCTATTGAGATAGAATTATTAATCTGCATTCTATGGAAGAGAAAAGCAAGGCCCAGGGTGATGCAGCTAATACGTGGTGATACTAGGGTTTCAAAGCAGATTACCCCAAACCATGGCAATCTCCATCAGTTTCAAATCCAAATTTAAAGATTATTCTTTTTGCTCAATTATTACCACACTGGGTGGCAGGTGCTTAATAAATGCCTTTCTTCACGATGAAGACAATACCAAAAGAAATAAGACATCGTGCCTTTGGCCACCTGTTTGGATGTGATTTATTTTTTCCCAAATTCTTAAGGTTAAAAAAAAAAAAAAAAAAAAAGCCCACAAAAAGACAGCTCCGCCAAGTGGCTGAACAAATGGATTCACTTCAGCAATCACAGCAACTCCCCAATCAGTCTTCCACCTACACAGACGAACCAATTGCCTTGGCCACGTCTTAAAGGGCCGGAGCAGAGCCTAGGCTCCGGCTTCCTTCTCCAACCAAGCTCAGCCCCTCCTTAAAGAGCTGGCACGCCCAAAGCAGCTCCTCCCCCGCAGCTGCTTCCAGGCCTCACTCTGTGCCTCCAATAGCCTAACTTTGCACCTTAAACCACTGTCCCCTCCTCCCTCTTTTCAGAAGCTTCTCTAGGTACCCGCTATGGCTTCAGGGGGTTACCTGGGAGCTTTGGCCTTGTGAATCCTGTTCTCTCTGGTTGTGACTTTGGCTGTGTGGGGTTAAGTCAAAGACAGTCCTTACCGCTTAAGGAGTATTGGAAGTGCCGAGCCAGGGAAGACTAGACTAGACAAATCCATCCATCCTTGCCCCCTTTCACTTCTTCCACCAAGCTCTCTCCTCTCCTTCTTGGCCCTTCTTTGCCCAGCCCTTTAGCAAAGTCATTTTCCCTTGAGTTTCATTTGATTCCACATAGTGTTCTTAACCTTCCGCTCCCGCCCCCACTGCTGAAACCCCAAGTGGGGTGTGTGGGGGGAGCAGGGGGACTGGGAGGGGGATAGAATCTAGACGAAAGAGGTGGGAGTGGGTGGGTATTAGTCCCAGAGTCACTTACCGACCATGTCACTAGCTGAGGACTCCTGAAGTGTCCAAAACTCATGCCGTCCTCCGGGAGGCTCATACTCCTGAGCTGATAGCAAGAGAGCTGTTCCCCTCACACCCGCCCCATTCTGACATAGCGCAGGGCGACGCGTTCTCGTCTTCTCGTTCTTGGGCCCCCACTCCCCTATTTCTCCGGGCTGGAAAATGAGGAGGGGATCGAAAGGGGAGGGAGTCGATTCAGACCCAGCTGGGCCACTCTCGGAACAAGGGAAACAAAGCTCTCAAGCATCCAACCCAAAAATCAGGGTCCGGCAGAGTAGACTTCCTAAAAAGAATCCTCCCCCCTGCAGCTTTTCCTTGGACAAAAATAAAGTGGGTTCCCTGGGCCGAAGTGGCCAGAGCTTAAGGTCCTCCGTTCCCCTTTTACCTCCACCAATTCAGTTCCGGCCAAGCCCGCTCTCCACCCATCCTCTGAACTCCACACACCCTTTAAAAGGAGAGGGCCGGGGGTGGGGGCTATGAAAACCAACCCAACCCCCAAAGCGCTACTTGAACACAAAGTTGAGGCGGAGAAGAAATCCTTCAAGACAGGAACCCACGAGGAGATACCACAAGAGGATCCCTTCACCGCCGCCGTTGCCGCCGCACACCCCAGAGCCCTCCTAAAAAGAAAGAAGGGAGGAAAAAAATGCCGACGATTGGTAGAATCATAGAGAAGAACACCAGCCCCAGGGCAGGGGCTTCAGCGAAAAATGGCAGCAACTCGTGCGGGTCCTCTGGGGCGGGGTTTCTTGGAGGCACCTAGCTGCCCCACGGGGGACCTCGCGCCCCACGCGGGTCAGAACCTAAAGTGCTCTCTGGGCAACCTGAGTGGGTAGAGTGATTCCGTCTTTCTCTGGCCCTGCTAGGCCCAAAGGAGAGGTGTGACTATCGTGAGGACTCCACCTAGGGTGGAGTTCCTTAAAAAGGACAGGCGGCCGCTAGAGGAGAGTGCAAAGTGGGAGGAGGTGGAGAAGGGTGGGGCTGAGAAGGAGGAGGGAGGAAGGAGGGGGTGGGGCGGGGCCCTGGGCAGACAGAGCTGGCCTCGCCTCCGGCGGTCGCCTTCCTCAGCCTCCAGCAGCGGCAGGTATAATTCCAATCAATTTCAGTTCCTTATCTGTCCCAAAATTAAGGCTTGCAAGCACACTGCTTGGTTACCTATTTACTCCGGTTATGCTAATTATCCAGGGGAGGGTGGTGAAACGGGTATTGGGATTGGGGCTGGGGGCTGTCTAAGAGGGAAAGGATGGGGAAAGGAGAAAACAAAAAAGCTGACAACTGGAAGCGATATTTATCCTCCTACCTCTCCATGGTAACACGAGCAAGGACAGCGAGGTCACAGTGTCTTCTCAGGGAGGAAGCTAAAAGGAACGGAGATTGGAGCTGGGTGCATTTTCTAGCAAGAGATAAGCCAAGGAGGTGAGGGCGAAGGAGTAGGTGGGGAAGAAGAAGGAGTTGAAGATGATCTGTGAATACAGCGTGGCCCAGCAGGGAGACTTAAGAAAGGCTTTCTCAGTCTCCCAGATACCAGACCTCTAAGAATAGAGTTCTCAACCCCCTGAGACCGCCTCTCAGCCAGGCATTGGCGAAGATCCCCGTAAAGCTGAATCCACAGGATAGGAGCCATGTTTCCAGGATTTCTTTACGCTTGCCTGAAAGTCTCTCTCTAGCTCATTTTGATGGGAGGCCAGGAAGTCACAAGCAACCACAGCCCATTTTCAGTGCCTCTTCCCTACCACAATTCTTTTAAAGAGGAGGAAAAAGAAGAGAGACAAGAAAAAAAGCAGAGGGAGGAAGAGCAAAGAGACAGGAGAAATAATAATATCTGCCACGTATTCAGCACCTAATATGTGCAAGTCCCTGAGCCAGATGCTTTTACATTCAACATTTCCCCATTTAGTCCCAGTAACAACCCTGGGAACTAGGTACTGTTATATTCTCTGTGCCCTTTATTTTAAAAAAATAAGGAAACGGAGGGCCACAGCCCTGTACTTTCGAACACATAGGTCTACTTGCTTAGTTGATATTTCTGCCTAAATGTCTTCTGTGCATCTCATCTACCTTCCTTTCCCCAAAACACTCTGTTCTTCCTCCTGTAGTTCACCAACTACCTGAATGGCACCACCATACATCCAAGGCAGCATCCTGGAACTCATCCTTTAACCTGCCGTGATCTGGCCTTTGTCTACCTCTCAAGCAGCAGAGATTTCGCTGTTCTCCTGGGCTTAAACTGGATTACAAATCCCTGGGAATTCCAAGCTGTTTCCAATCTCTATGCCTTGGGTTGCTTTACTTTCTCTGACTGAAATAGACTAAGCTCTCTGTCCACCTTTTTTTCTTGCGTGTCCTTCCAATGAATCTATCCACTTTCTTGAAAGGACTAACTCACGGTCATCTCCCCTCCTTACTTAATTTCTTCAGGCAAAACTGACCATTGCTTCCTCTGTGCCCTTCTCTACCTCGGGGCACATATTTGTTGGTATTGCCTCCCCCTACTAAACTATAAAGTCCTTGAGCTGAAGCACCAGACGATCTCATTTCTGTAACTTGGATGCCAAATTATATTATTATTAACAATAATAATAATTATTGAGCATTAACTATGTACTAAACTCTGTTGTAAGCCTCTTATGTATATTAACTCATTGAATCCTTCTGACAATCCTATGAGTAGACATTGCTATCCCCATTTTACAGATGTGGAAACTTAGTGACAGGTTAAATAAATACACATGCATATGTATTTGTTTCATAAAAGAATGTCCCTATAGTAGGGGTTTCATAAATAACTCTCTATCTCACTATATCTCTTCACCACCACCTGCACCCCTGCCAAGCTTACAAGGTAAGATATATTGAGATGGAATCACACAGAGAAGTGTACAACTCTCCACGCCTTCATTTAAAAAATTTACTTTATTCCTTGGAGCCTTTGTTTCTCAATGTATAAAATTTGGGGAGTATTATCCAATATAGGATTCTCACCACTACAGCACTGTTTTGAGCAATGCTGAAAAGTTTTCTCTTAGATTCAAGTGTGTGAAAGACATTAAGCAGTTTATATCAATAATAAATGCATTTTTGTGACGTGCAGACGAAAATGAGTAGATTGCTGAAGTAACATTTTGAAGAGTAGCCACTACTGGCCCTGAATACAGTGGGTGTGCCTTAAGGTCATCGAGTTACTTTTTCAGCCTGAAATAGCTTTTCAAGAAGGTCAATCCATACACAGATAGCTTAACAGTTTATATTTTATTAAAAGTCTTTTTTGTTAACAAATTTATTTTAAGCTCTAGCTTTTTGTTTGTTTTAGAAATACTGCCTCAACTTTATTTGTGGGGAAAACTTAGACCTTAGATGGCAAATTCAGTTTTTGAAAAACTTGAAGTTATTGAAACTTGGAAAAACAAACCCAAGGTCCTTTCCCATCTGTTCTTTCATCCACTCAGTCAATAAAATGTATTGAGCACCTGTGCTTTATCAAGAACAATGCTAGGTGTTGGGGGGCGGTGGAATGAGAACATCCATTCTAAGAGGATCCAGTGGATGAACCCTCAATTTCGCTGTACGCACACAGCCTATTAGTCCACATTTCCCCTTCAAGTCTTTTAGAGATGGCCTCTGTCTCAAAGTAGGACCCAAAGATGGTTCACAGGGAGCTATGAAACCCATGACCACAGTTAATGTCAAAGGCGGGAGTTTGCCTTTATATTCTTTTACTCTTGACACATAGAAATAATCAGCATGTGGTTGGTGTTGTCTATGTCACACAAAAGGGTGTGAGGGAGCAGGTATGGAGAACTAGAAGTTTTGATAAATTTCCCTGTCCTTCTAGGAAGCACCTCAGGCTCTCCTTTCTTTAGCTGGCTAGAATAAACATGAACCAAACAGCAACCTGCGATATTTTCAACTCCTTCCATCCCACCTTATGTGTGAGGGAGACTGCTTGAAGAAGCAGCCTGTGCTTTCCTCTATATATCCAAGTAATCAGATGAAGAGTATTAAATTAAGTGTGAAACCTAATGAAAAGCAGCTGAGAAATATGCAGATACGATTCTGGGCCCACATATGCTGTTCTTCCCTTCCTCTCTTTCTCCTCTTCATCATCCTGCTTCTCCTCCTCCTGAAAGCCAGCTGACAAACTACCAGGGTGGAGCCCAGTCTGAGGGCTGGAGGGAAGGGAGGAGGAAAATCCTCAGTAAGAGGACTCCACCCTCTCTGCTCCCAGTAGAACAACAACAATAAAAAAAAGAAGGCTTGAGAAGCTGGGCCTGACAGGAAGGTGGGGCAGAACAGGGCAAAGTGAGGAAGGGTGGGTAGATGAGAGGGGAGTTAGGACCTCAGCTGGGTAAAGCTGGGCTGGGGAATGGGAGGGAAGTCAAGCAATATATAAACAGAAAAATCTGCATTCATTAAATCACTGTTGTTTGTGGAACAACAAAAATGTAGCTAAAACCAGGGCATAGTTCAGACCTAGTGGGAACAAAATTGTCCTCCTCACCCACTTTTCTTCTTATTCCACAGTTCCCCAGAGAGCATATTCCTTCTGCGAGCTCAGCTAGAAGGAGACCTTTTGCCCCTCTGCTAATGTTGAACCAGTGTTAAGTTCCTCACATGTCCCAGAGGACAGCACTAAGGTTACTGCCAGCAAAGGATAAAGATATTTTGGAGAAGGAAATCTAGTTAGCTGAGAGAAGAAAGCCTGGAAGGAGATTGCGGGGATAAAACAATGATTTAGATTGCAAACTGTGCAACCCTGGGCAAGTGCCTTCACATCTCTAAACATCACTTTCCTCACCTATTTCTTTTAAAGATATCTTATTACTTCACAGAATTGTCAAAAAGATTAAATAAGATGCAGAGGTGGCTTTACAGTAAAATTAATGAAGCTTAAGCTTTACGCCCCTTTCCAAGACTCCGGGAGGGATCAAACATTGTGTTTTTCTTAAAGATGGTCCCCAAAGTGGTATAAGCTTCCAGCCCCACAAAACCTAGATTTGCCCCAGATGAGATTATAGCCTACAAAGCACAGTGTCTGGCACAAAGAAAGCTCTCAGTAAAGGTTAACTAATATTCATAGCAATGGCAACTGTGAAAACTACCAGCTTTAGGTTGAGTCTCTTTCTAGTCATAGATAGAACATGCTCCTGTGTTCCCCATAACCCTTGCCACTGTATGTATAAATAAACCAGTTTATAAAAATCAGCAACTAAACTGCTTGCTTGAGACATTCAGAGGCATGATTAAATTTGGTTTAGGAATGGCCAATGGGCCAGAAACATGTGGCCAGGGTTTGAAATTCTGGCACGGCACCATCCCAGACAAGCTCTAGCAGGCCTGCTGAGTCCTATAAATTTAGTTGTGCCTCAGGCTGCTATCTTTATGAGCAAGGAGCTTGACTAGGTAGGTGTGTGTGTGTGTGTGTGTTTGTGTGTGTGTGTGTGTGTGTGTGTGTGTGTGTTGGGGCTAGGGGGTTGAGTATGTATGGGTTTTTAACTCCATTTTAGACCCTAGATACCACCACACCCATAAATTGGAGGAGGGAAGAGGGAAGAGACTTTATAATCAACAATCAAGTCAAACCAGAAAAACTGCACCTGCAGAAAAGGGATAACATCCTTGGCCTTGTCCCCAAAGTGTATATTCCTGAGTCAGGGAAAGAGCCTATTGTGTATACAAGAAAAAGACTTGCAGGCGGGCACCATGGCTCACGCCTGTAATCCCAGCACTTTGGGAGGCCGAGGCGGATGGATCACGAAGTCAGGAGTTCGAGACCAGCCTGGCCAATATGGTGAAACCCGGTCTCTACCAAAAATACAAAAATTAGCCAGGCATGGTGGTGCACACCTGCAGTCCCAGCTACTCGGGAGGCAAAAGAATTGCTTGAACCTGGGAGGTGGAGGTTGCAGTGAGCTTAGGTCGCACCACTGCACTCCAGCCTGGGCCACAGAGTGAGATTCTGTCTCAAAAAAACAAAAAGAAAAAGACTTGAATTACTGCTTTAATATTAAACAAATAAATATATGAGATTGTCTAAGGAAATGCATAAATAGAACAGGAACTTTTTTATCACTGAGCTAATCCAGAGAGGCGCCAGGGCTCTGAAGGCCCCCAAAGGCAGGCTCATGCTTATCATCCTTGTGTTACTTACCACAAGCAGCTCTCACTTCCCCAACAGAGGGGTGGTATCCATCTTTCACTGTCCCCTAAGCCAACAGGAGATTGGCTTTCACCCTTCTTCCCATTGCAGTCTTATCACTTCCCTCAGAAAGTAAAAGGGAGAGAATAAAGAGGGTGGGGAGAATGTCTTTGGTGCTTTCTTAAAACCTTTCTGCCAACACACCTATTGAAGTACTGCAGCCTCATTTTTCATTTCCTCTGTCCTTTGTTTGCCCAAATGGCCTTGCATTGTGGTAGTCCTTTTCTCTCAAGTCAATACCACAAATATCGTTGGAGCAGTTTACCCTGGAGCCACAATAACAGGATATTCCCTTCTCAAGTCAGGCCAGCAGGGTATTTAAAAGAGTAAGCCAGGCAGATTAGCAGTAGTAATTTACTTCCTAAGGTGAAATAAATTATTTGATCCTAGATGAGAGTCTAATTAGTATGTTATGGGGATATAAGCAACGATACCAGTTTACATGATATAAACACACAACTAAATGGCCAGGAGTATGTGAACAAGTGGGGAGAATATACACAAATATACTGAAAATAAAACAATGCATACACACATACTAGCAAGATTTAGTCACCCAGTCACAGAATGTTGGTGTAGGAAGGACCCAAAGAGGTTATTTCATCCAGTGGCATTCATACCAGGTGATTTAGGTGGTACATAGATAAATATTTTCTAATAGTATATATTTATTTGTATAGTTACCTTTATGGAGAGTAAAACTAGCTTTCCATTTATGGTAATGCTATTTTTGATGAAATTTATTTAAGTAAAACATGTCAGTGTATTCAAAGAAGCATATTAAGTAAATAATGATATAGGTAGTACTCAGATATGGTCTAAATCATGAAGTTAAAACATAAATAACTGAACTTTAGCAAACCATGATTGAATTAAATTTTACTCCCAATTCAGGAGTTCCCTTATTTAGACACCTAGGTCTAGAGGAGAGTTTAACCCCGAAATCAATAAATATGAAGCAAGCTTGCCCCCTCCTCCTGTGCCCATGGCAGAATTGTGAACAGAACCATGGCATTTTTCCACTGAGCCTAGGTGAAGCCTTCTACTCTTCTTCCTTGAACCTCCAGTTTGGGCTAATGGGCCCTCTTCTGACTCTTACGGCACTCTGACATATTTCTCTCAGAGGGCTCACTGCAATGTAGTATACCTCTCTTTTTATGTGGCAGTCTTATCCATTTGACTGTCAGCTCCTTGAAGCCAGGAGTCTAATAGTAGTTCAATCATCTTTATGCTTTCAACTCTGAACACAGTGCCTGTCATATGACAAGTAATAAAATTTGTAGAATGGAATAATTTAGAGCTGCAAATGCCTGGATGTGAATACTGACTTCGCCACTTACTAACTGTGTGACCTAGGACAAGTTACTTAACCTATCTGGGCCTTGGCTTCCTCCTTTGTAAGGTGAGCATAATGATAGTACTTACCACACAGGATATTGAGAGAATTATGTAACTTAATACATGTACATAAACATGCTTAGAGGAGTACTTGCCACAGACCAAGCACTATATAAATTTTTGCTATTATTTTGTTGAACTGAAATATGCCTCTTTGATATTTCCACCTATTGGTCCTGGGACTCATCCCTGGAGAAACATAGAACAAGTCCATTCCTTCTATGTCATGATCCCTGAAAGGTCTCACCTTCTGTCCTCTCCCGTAAATTTGCCTGATTGCATAATCTATCTCTTGCATAACATAGTTGTCATACCCCCTTACCACCTATAGTTGGTTGATTAGAGCAAAATAATAAAGATTCCTAGGCCAGGGATGCCATCTCACAGAGACCAAGGTGCTTTACCATATAGTTTACCAGGTAAACAAGTGCAAGGGTGAGAATAAATTTCTCTATTACCAGAAAGCCAGAGATGGAAACAAAGGACAGTCATGCCAGATATAAATATAATAATGAAAAAATTGAAAAGATCTAAATGTTTAATAATAAGATATTGGGTAACTAAATTATAGTACACCCATATGATTGATGCACTGCTAGGGTCTAAGTATATGTGTGCCCTTCAAATTCATATGTTGAAATCTTAACTCCCAATGTGATGGTATTAAGAGGTAGGGCCTTTTGGAAGGTGATTAGGTTATGAGGGCTCCACCTGCAAAGATGAGAATAGTGTCCTTATAAAAGGGCTTCAAGGAATGAGTTCACCCCTTTTTACCCATCTGTCCCTTCCTACATGTGAGGAGGCAGTGTTCATCCCCCCTGGAGGATGCAGCAACAAGGCACCATCTGGGAAGCAGTGAGCCCTCACCAGACACCAAATCTGCTGGCACATTGATTTTGGACCTTCCAATCTCCAGAACTGTGGTAAATAAATTTCTTTTATGTATAAATTACCAGATCTGGGGTATTTTGTTATAAGAGCAGGAACAGAGTAAGAGATAGACATTATATAGCCATTAAAATTTAAGTTTTTCAAGAATTCTCAATCACTACAGAAAATATTTGTATAATAATATTAAGTATAAAAACAGGACATAGAAGTATAGTTACACTATCATTTACATTTTACTAGACCGACACACATGCCATTCATCTTTGCCACAGAAACAAACACAGTTTAACATTAAAACAAAGGATAGCTAGTAGGATTATAAGAAAATTTTATCTTACTTAAAAATTTTTCTATAAAGATCATGTATTGCTTTTATAATAAAAAAATCGAGTTGGACATAGTACTGTAGTTGTAGGTAGCTGAAGGATTATGGTGGTTTTTATTTCCTTTATTACACTTCTTTGTTTTTCAAATTTTCTAACAAATTTGTAGTTTTGATATAATTAGATAAAACAAGATGAACTATTTTTAAAGCAACATCTTATCATACTGTTCATTTACCTGGGTCATATCAGCTTCAGGAAAGAATACTCAAGGAGCACGAGTATGTAATACTAGTAACAAGACCCACCATAACATTTCTTACCTACACTATCAAAATGACCTCCTAATTGGTCTCCCTAACCATTTCTGCCCTCATGCACTGCAGCTAAAATTTACCATTCCAAAATCAGAAATTTCTCAAAGGTGTCTCATTGCCCTCAAGATAAAAACTAAGCCAGACACCATGGCTTACTCCTGCAATCCCAGCACTTAGGGAGGCAGAGGCAGGAGGATAGCTTGAGCCCAGGAGTTCAAGACCTGCCTGGACAATATAGTGAGACCCCATTCTCCACAAAAAGAAAAAAAAAGACAAAAAAAAATAACAAGTGTAAGATAAAAACTAAAATCTCTTAATGTGATCTACAAAAAACAACAACAAAAAAGGCTTCAGAAATAGCTTGTGCTTTTCTCCCTAGCCTCATCTCCCCAACCAGGATTTGCCACTTGCTCAAGACAATGCTTTGCAAAGCAAAGTACACAAATCCTGGCTACATCTTTCTCTCTGCTTAGAAATTTGGCTTAGTAATAATAATCACATTTTGTAATTAGGTATGTTATGTATTTGTGTGATCATTTTTTCTATGCCTGTCTCTCCCACTAGAATCCTTACTGTGAAGGCAGAATCTAGGCGAACTTTACTCACAAATGTGATCCATTGTTTGAAAGAGAGTAGTTGCTCAATAAATATTTGCTAAATTCACCGACTGGCTAACTAAATGATATCCTCATTTGCTTTTTATTGCAGTGTTCATGTTTGATTTCTCTCATCTACAAAGCTCTGAATGTGCTGGGATGGCAAGGAGCCATAGTGTTGGGGGTAGGTTAGGTTGTAGTAAGTTATTTATTCCTATTAATAATAACTGGTGTAAGAGTTTGAGACTGAAATTAGTCTACATTTCTGTAATAATAACTAACGTGAATAGTGTGCTTGCTATGTGCCAGTCATTGTTCTAGGTGCTTTACATGTAGTAAGCTATTTAATTCCTATGAGTACCAGCTATTTAATTCCTATGAGTACCATTATCCCCATTTTACAGAGGAGAAAATTGAGGCAGAGAGAAGTTAAGTGAGTTTGCCAAGATCACATAACATATCACTCTTTTCAGTTGTTTTGATTGTAGCTGGAGTCAAAGAACATGGACCATAGTGAGAGGTGACAGCCTGCTGGCAGCCCTCGCAGCCCTCCCTCCCTCTTGGCGCCTCCCTGGCCTTGGCGCCCACTCTGGCCGCGCTTGAGGAGCCCTTTAGCCTGCGGCTGCACTGTGGGAGCCCCTTCCTGGGATGGCTGAGGCCAGAGCCAGCTCCCTCAGCCTGCGGGGAGGTGTGGAGGGAGAGGCACAGGCGGGAACCGGGACTGCACGTGGCACTTGTGGGCCAGCTAGAATTCCGGGTGGGCGTGGGCTCAGCTGGCCCCGCACTCGGAGCCGCTGGCCGGCCCGCCAGCCCCGCAGTGAGGGCCTTAGCACCTGGGCCAGCAGCTGCTGTGCTCGATTTCTCCCCCGGCCTTAGGTGCCTCCCCGGGGGCAGGGCTCGGGACCTGCAGCCCTCCATACCTGAGCCTCCCCCGCCCCCACCGTGGGCTCCTGCGCCAACCGAGCCTCCCCAACGAGCGCCGCCCCCTGCTCCACGGGGACCAATGCCATCGACCGCCCAAGGGCTGAGGAGTGCAGGCCCATGATGCGGAACTGTCAGGCAGCTCCACCTGCGCCCTGGTGCGAGCTCCACTGGGTGAAGCCAGCTGGGCTCCTGAGTCTAGTGGGAACTTGGAGAACCTTTATGTCTAGCTGGGGGATTGTAAATGCACCAATCAGCACTCTGTGTCTGGCTCAGGGTTTGCGGATGCACTGATCAGGGCCCTGTGTCTAGCTCAGGGTTTGTGGATGCACCAATGGGCACTCTGTATCTAGCTAATCTGGTGGGGACTTGGAGAATCTTTATGTCTAGCTAAGGAATTGTGAATACACCAATCGGCACTCTGTATCTAGCTCAAGGTTTGTAAATGCACCAATCTGCGCTCTGTGTCTAGCTGATCTAGTGGGGACTTGGAGAATCTTTATGTCTAGCTAAGGGATTGTAAATACACCAATCAGCACTCTGTATCTAGCTCAAGGTTTGTAAACACACCAAGCAGCACCCTGTGTCTAGCTCAGGGTTTGTAAATACACCAGTGGACACTCTGTATCTAGCTAATCTAGTGGGGAGGTGGAGAACTTTTGTGTCTAGCTCAGGGATTGTAAACGCACCAATCAGCACCCTGTCAAAATGGACCAGTCAGCTCTCTGTAAAACAGACCAATCGGCTCTCTGTAAAATTGACCAATCAGCAGAATGTGGGTGGGGCCAGATAAGAGAATAAAAGCAGGCTGCCTGAGCTAGCAGTGGCAACTTCCCTCTCGTCCCCTTCCACACTGTGGAAGGTTTGTTCTTTTGCTGTTTGCAATAAATCTTGCTACTGCTCACTCTTTGGGTCCACACTGCCTTTATGAGCTGTAACACTCACCGTGAAGGTTTGCAGCTTCACTACTGAAGCCAGATTCACTACTGAAGCCAGAGAGACCACGAACCCACCGGGAGGAACGAACAACTCTAGACGTGCTGCCTTAAGAGCTGTAACACTCACTGCGAAGGTCTGTAGCTTCACTCCTGAGCCAGCGAGACCATGAACCCACCAGAAGGAAGAAACTCCGAACACATTAGAACATCAGAAGGAACAAACTCCTGACACGCTGCCTTTAAGAAGTGTAACACTCACTGCGAGGGTCTGCAGCTTCATTCTTGAAGTCAGTGAGACCAAGAACCCACCAGTTCCTGACACAATAGGACATACATGGATCCTCAGAAATGAACCCTAGAGGTCTGGATAAGGAACTATTATAAACAAGTTTTGCCAAATGACAATCCTTTTTGCATGTTCATATCTGTCATTGGCCACACTGTGTTGGAATAAGGCCAGGGGAGGTGCCTCTCTAATCATGATCCAAGTTGGAATAAAACAGGAGGCACTTTTCCAAGGTGACCAAAAAGAGCCATTTGCTGTAGAATTATTTTTTAATTTAAAGTTTACTTCAGAACTAGTTCTGACGATTCCAGCCAGTATTATTTTTCCCATTTTAGAGCTCCAGAAATGCACAGATTTATTTTTTCCATGAAATAATCAATATGGCTTATTATGCTTATGTGCAAATAAGGAAGTATAACTTAAATTATTTTGCCAAGAATATAAATTAGTATATTAAAAATGGAAACCCAAAATGTCAGATTCTTTATTCAGATAACTATATAAACTATGACAAAGCGCAGAATAAAAACATAAGAGAATTGTATAATACACATTTGTGAGAGAAACATGAACACATTTGATAAAATAAAAGGCTTATGTGAATAATAGCACATTTTTTTGTGAAAAACAAGTGCCTCTCAAAGAATTAAGAGTCTATGACAGCACTTAAAACTTCAGTATCTGGGCTGGGCACAGTGGCTCATGCCAGTAATCCCAGCACTTGGGGAGGCTGAGGCGGGCGGATCACTTGAGGTCAGGAGTTCGAGATTAGCCTGGCCAACATGGTGAAACCCGTCTCTACTAAAAATACAAAAAAATTAGCTGGGTGTGTGGCACATGCCTGTAGTCCCAACTACTCGGGAGGCTGAGGCAGGAGAATCGCTTGAACCTGGGAGGCGGAGGTTGCAGTGAGCCGAGATCAAGCCATTGCACTCCATCCTGGGCGACAGAGTGAGACTTTTTCTCAAAAAAAAAAAAAAAAAAAGGGAAGAGAAAAGAAAGAAAAAAAAAACCCACGAAAAACAAAAACAAAAGCAAACCAACTTCAGTATCTTATGGTTCTCACACTTTAGCATGCATAAGAATTCCTGGGAGTTCTTGATAAAACACAGATTGCAGGGTCCCACCTCCAGAGTTTCTGATGGAGTAGGTCAGGGGTGGAACCCAATAATTTGCATTTGTAACAAATTCCCAGGTGATGCTGATGTTGCTATTCTGAGGACTAATGGCAATGATTGCAATTCTTGGAGTATAATGGCCTAGGTCTTGCTCTTTAGGGAATAGGAACATATATTCTCTTATTCTATTATTGCTTTACGGGTGTTATAAACCGACAAGTGATCCACAGGAAGTACATTTTGTAGATCTTTAGCACAAGGAATATTTTCTATCTTTAATTTTTTAAATCTCCATTTTATGAAAGCATCTAATAATAATAGCTACCAAATTAGCACTATACATACATTACTTCATTTACTCCTCAGTACAACGTTGAGATTCCTATTTTACCCTGAGTAGGAACTGAGTTCTTATCCCTGTTTTACAGCCAAGTACATACCAGATTGTAATCTCTACTGCCCCCCAATGTTCAGAGTTAGTCTCAACCTTTTACCAGCTTTTCTTTTCTTTTTTTGAGACAGTCTGGCTCTGTTGCCCAGGCTGGAGTGCAGTGGCACAATATCAGCTCACTGCAACCTCTGCCTCCTGGGTTCAAGCGAGTCTCCTGTCTCGGCCTTCCCAGTAGCTGGGATTACAGGCACGTGCCACCATGCCCAGCTAATTTTTGTATTCTTTCAACAGTTCTGAATTGAAGTAGGGGGGCAAGGATGGGAAAAAGTGGGAGAAGGTGAGGACATTGGGGAGAGGATAGGGGTCAGCAGGCATCTTCAGCACTGGTCCCTATCTGAATATTTCTGGACACTAGCCTCGTGATAGCTAAGAAGTACTTTTATTTTTATTTTTTCCATTTATGGAGGTTATTTTTAGTATAGGTCAAGAAACAAGCCTGGCGCTTTAGCAATGGCCCATTCCCAGTTGCTAATATTTAGGGCTCAGAACCTCTTGATTTTAATAATCTCTATGCCCGCACAGACCCTCCTGCTGGAGAAGCTGTCATAATTGGCCACTAATAATCTGTGTTTAATGATACTCCACTCCTCAGAGAGGCCTCAAAAGAGGTTTGTTTCATGGACTATCACAGATGGGTCCTGAAAAACCACTTGGTCAAGGCCTCAAATTCCCAAAAGTTATTAAATTTAAACTTCTGCCTTTATTGCCAAATCACAACATTGAAATAATATTTCTTTTTTTCTGAAAGAATATTTCATCATACAAATTCAAACGTGGAGCCTATGATTGGACTACACGTACTTCTACAGCACATTATGACATTTATATTTATATATAAGAATATTTTTATCATCTTGTAAATATCATTCTATTATGTGTGCTTGTTAAAAAATGTTTTGTTTAGTGTGAAAATTTAAAATATGCCACAATTTTGAAGACACTATTTTTGATATTTCGTTTAAAAAATATTATGAGAATTTCAACAAAAAGAAGTAACACAAATTCCTTTGACCACTGTGAGATCTTGGCCTCATGCTGTTAACCTCTTCCCTAAACCAAATGGATTTTTTTAATCTCACATCTCTACTTTCTCAAGGTGAGAGCCTAACCTAATCCTCACAAACCCTTTTACAGCTATACAAATCTGAGTGGATAGTTTCTGAGAAGGAGATTTGCCCCTTTGGGACTTAGTGTAAAATTAAAAAGTTGAATTTTTCATCGGTCTTTAAACCTTCCTTACTATTTATGACTAGTTACTCTAAAGCAAGATAGCAATTATATGTACCAGTAAACATGTGTTAGGTTAACTTTTATGTTCTAAGTTTGACTATATCACTAGTACATGCTTTGATTGTCATAATATATTGCTCAGATGGAATGATGATCTGCTTATAATAAAAGAGAGGAGTTACTGGTTTTAAGAGGAGACTGATGATATGTTTATTGCCAGTTTTGTACACAGGAAACAGTCAATTTATTTAGGAGTTCCTATCACAGAACATGTTTTGAACCAGCGAAAGGACTGTTTTTATCATACCCCAAGATATATCTGTTACTGAGCAGGACTGTGCTCTCCATCACTCTAACCCGGACCTCTTGGCTCAGCTCCCAGAACTCTAGCCTAAGTATATTACCTCACTATCTCCTGCTTGTAGCAGGGGTGAGTTTACATACTTTATCTGATATCTCAGACATTTATAGAGTTCTAAAATAATTTAATCAAAAACATCAAAGTTCTTTTATCCCTGCCCCTTGGAACAGGTTATCTTTGGATCCTCTTTACACAGATGCAGGCATAGGTACAGGTTTTCCTTTCTGCTGTTGGTATGTAAAACAAGTCAAATGATTCTGCCTTACACTAGTGCTACTGATGCAATGGCTGCTCAGTAGTTGCATCTCTGACCTAACTAGTTTCTGAGATTCTGCAAATTCCATCCCCAGTAGTGATTCCACTCTCACCTGGTCTGCAGCAAGTGACCCCAGCTATCACCAAGGGCCTGAAGCTTGGACCTCTACCCACCACTCATCCTTCTTCAGGGTAGTGCCCCTTACTTTTTGCTATCTATCCGCATTCCCAATCCTAATTTACTTCTCCATTTCAATGTTCTGCCTGTCAAAATATCTGCTTCTGCTCTAACTCTTGAGTTCAACCAATATCTTTAGCCTTTTAAAAGGTACAGTTGACAGCCAGGTGTGGTGGCTCACACCTGTAATCCCAGCACTTTGGGAAGCCAAGGCGGGCAGATCACAAGGTCAAGAGATTGAGACCATCCTGGCCAACGTGGTGAAACCCCGTCTCTACTAAAAATATTTTTTAAAAATTAGCTGGACGTTGTGGCACGAGCTTGTAGTCCCAGCTACTTGGGAGGCTGAGGTAGGAGAATCGCTGGAACCCGGGAGGCAGAGGTTATAGTGAGCCAAGATTGCGCCACCGCACTCCAGCCTGGTGACAGAGCGAGACTCTGTCTCAGAATAAAATAAATAAATAAATACATAAATAAATAAATAAATAAATAAATAAATGGTACAATTGAGAATGGCATGGAAGAATCCTGGATTCTACAAATCCAATTAGATGGAACCTGAAGCAATCAACCTCTAATTTGGTTCTATAGGAAAACACTACCAATAATGAGCCCTTTTACCATATTGCTGGTTTCTAATGCATGCTACATATGAAGCATTACCAAGACGTGGCTCACTATTCTTGAGTATGCCTCCAAGATACGAAGTCAATGAGTACTAATTTTTTCTTAGTTATGCTCTCCAAGTAGGCAGCACATATTTTCACTACCTCTGTAAAACAGTCATGCACACGTTCACATTCCTGGCTGCCATGGGCCAGGAGAACCAGATTCTGAGCAACATTAAGGCCTTTCCCTCTTGAAATCCAGCTATTTATTAAACAGACATCTGTATGGCACATACTATATGCTATGAGAGATTTGAACTAGCAAGGGAGATCAAGGAAGGCTTACCTGAGGTTGAGTAAAAGCTAACAGGGAGGGAACAGGAAGATGGAACCTCATAAGCAAAGTCCCTGTGGCAGGAGGGACCATACATGTTCAAAAACAGGAGAGGCCAGAAAAATTGGAGGAAAGTGAGGAAGAGGACATGTAGTATAAGTTGAGGCTGGAGATAAAGGAAGGGGCCACACTATACAGGAGTTTATAGTGATCCTAAAGAGTTTTGTTGGCTTGATGTGGTGGCTCATGCCTGTAATCCCAAAACTTTGGGAGGTCAAGGTTGGAGGATCACTTGAAGACAGGAGTTCAAGACCAGTCTGGGCAGCATAACAAGATGATGTTGCTAAAATAAATAAATAAATAAATAAATAAATAAATCAGCAGCCAGATATGGTGGTATGCTCTACTGGAGAAGCTAAGGCAGGAAGATCACTTGAGCACAGGAGTTCAAGGTTACTGTGAGCTATGATCACGCAGCACTCCAAGCTCAGTGACAGAAAGAGACCTCTAAAATAAATAAATTAATTAAAACAAAGAGCTTTGTTGAGGAGCCACTCAACATTTTAAGCAGAGAAGCAACATGATAAGACATGCATTTTGAAAACATATTTTTGGTTGCATCATAGAGAACTGATTGGAAGGGGATGTGGCAAATTAGGGAAGACCAATTAGGAGACCAATTAGGAGGCTGGTGCAGGACTTCAGCAATAAAGGATTACAACCTACACTAGGTAGGGGAAGTGAAGATGAAGAGAAGTAGGCTGATTTTAGATAAGTTTAGGAGGTCCAATCCACAAAGTTAGGGAACAGATTGAATACGGAAGGAGAGGGAGAGGGAAGTGTCTAAGGTGATTCTTAGAATTCTAACTTGAGCAACTGGATGAATAGTGGTGTCGTTCACTGAGAAACAATAAAAAAGAAACATGTTTGGGGAGGGAATATTATAAATTTGGTTTTGGGTGACTTGAGTTTAAGGTGCCTTATAGGCGAGGCCAAGTAAACAATTGGATAGGTGGATTTCTTTCTTTTTGTTTTCTTTTCTTTCTTTTTTTTGAGACAGATTCTCACCCTGTCTCCTAGGCTGGAGTGCAGTGGCATGATCTTAGCTCACTGGAACCTCCACCTCCTGGGTTCAAGTGATTCTCCTGCCTCAGCCTCCTGAGTAGCTTGGATTAAAGGTGCTGGCCATCATGCCTGGCTAATTTTTGTATTTTTAGTAGATACAGGTTTCACCATGTTGGCCAGGCTGGTCTTGAACTCCTGACCTCAAGTGATCCACCTGCCTTGGCCTCCCAAAATGTTGGGATTAGAGACATGAGCCACCGCACCCAGCCAGCAATTGGATATGTGAATTTCTGAGAAGCTGTATGCTCACTATGGAGTATGCTCACTATGGAGGACATAAACCTCATAGAGCACCAATTGCTTCTGGAGACCTCAAGTCTTGTTTTACTCTATATAAACACACTTTTCTGAGCCTCGACTTGGGCCTCTCTTCCAAAAGTATTTTAGAATTAAGTGAGACTTATTTAGTTTGGAGCCAAGCATTGTTTTATCTTTTGTCCAAGAAACTCTCCTGAATCCTCCATCTAATTCTTATTGAATTAATTAACCATCTCTGCAATAGTGACAACTGGCTCATTTAATATACAGATCACCAATGCAACAGTGGTAGTTTCAAGCTGTCACTTACATTCCCTTAATAACAACAATCAGGGCAAACAGTTATTGAGCACTTAATATGAGATATGTCTTATTTGGTAGGCTCTGGAGATTCCAAATAAATTAAGACCTGGCCACTGTCTGCAAAAGACTCATAGTCTACTGATCAACTTGGCCACTTACCTCTGTCTCATAGTACGTAATTTAGCAATAGTTTTCTAAATTGGAAGGATAGTGACATGTGCTGAGCATAACACCTGTTATGTGTCAAATATAAAATGGGTTATAAGGTTCAAGATATGTTTATGCAAGGAAGGCAGTACAAGGTAGTGGTTAATAGTTTAGACTTTGGAGTTGTACTGCCTGGATTCCAATCCTGGCTCTGTGATGCTGAGTAAATTTTTTAACCACTCTGTGTTTTAGTCTTTTCCCTTGTAAAGTGAGGCTACTTGCAGTACTTATGTGTGTTAGTTTGCTAGGGAAAGTACCACATCTGATTGGCTTAAACAACAGACATTTATTGTCTCATGTTTGAAAGGTTATTGGCCATCTTCTTCTTATATTTATTCACATCATCCCTTTAAGCATGTATCTGTGTCCAAACTTCCCCTTTTCATAAGGATACCAGTCATATTGGATTGACTGAGGTCATCCATCCACCCTCATCACCTTTTTTTTAACTTAATTACATCTGTGATAGCCCTATTTCAAAATAAGGTCACATTCTGAAATACTGGGCATTAGGACTTCATCATATGAATTTGAGGCAGGGGTGTGACACAAATCAGTTCATAACATCATGTCATATAATTGCTGTGAAGTTTTAAAGAGATAATCCACAAAGTACTTAAAACAGTGATAGGGACAGGAAGCAGAGAAATTCTAGGCAGAAAAAGCTGGGGTCCCTGGCAAGGGCCCTGCCCTCAAGCCTGGAAGATCAGCCCAAACTGAAAACTTTATATCCTCATTTTCCCACTCAAATGTTGCCTTTTCCAAAACCACATCTGGCCCCCCTCACCCCCCATCCTGTACCCATAAAAACTCCAGGCTTCACTGGCAAAGAGCAGAGAAGGGGAGAAGAGAAGAAGCAACTGAACATCAAGGAGAAGCAGTTTGACTTCAGAGGGATGGCTTTATGGCAGGACTTCAGAGAAGAGTCCAGCTGGAGATGGCTGGACTTCAGGGGAAGCATACCTTCCTGCTCCATCTCCTTTCTAGCTCCCCTCCCTGCCAAGAGCCACTTCCATCAGCAATAAAATCCCCTGAATTTACTATCCTTCAATTCATTTGTGTGACCTGATTTTTCCTGGATGCCAGGCAAAAGTTTAGGATACAGAAGCCTGTCACACTGATCCTGTGCCCTTGTGAAAAGGCAGAGGGTCCACTGAGCCATTAAACATTTAAGCCATCTGCAGATGGCAAAGCTAAAAGAGTGCTGACTGTAACAGTCCTTCTGGGGCTTCTGGGGTGAAAAGTGCCCCCCACCAGATGTTGTCTTAATATTAACTACTAAGCTCTATGTTACCTAATTTAATGCTTACATCTATGACCCATATGAAATAGGTCATTTTAGGCTAGGTGTGGTGGCTCATGCCTGTTATCCCAGCACTTTGAGAGGCCAAGGCAGGTGGATCACCTGAGGTCAGGAGTTAGAGACCAGCCTGGTCAACATGGTGAAACCCTGTCTCTACTAAACATACAAAAAATTAGTCAGACATGGTGGTGGCTGCCTGTAATCCCAGCTATTCAGGAGCCTGAGGCAGGAGAATTGCTTGAACCTGGGAGGCAGAGGTTGCAGTGAGCTGAGATGACACCATTGCACTCCAGCCTGGGAAACAAGAATGAAACTGTCTCAAAAAAAAAAAAGAAAAAAAGAAAAAGAAAAGAAAAGAAATGGGTCATTTTAAAAGATGAGAACATGAGACTCAAAGTCACACAACTAGTAATGGTAGAGTTACTATTCCAATATAGCTCTGACTAATCCCAGAGCTGATGCATGTTTCACTATACCATAAAGCACCACCAGGTGACATAAAGCATCACCAGGTGATTAGTAACTAGGTCACTGTCTATTTGAAACTGACTGCCAAAGAAATATTTTCAGATATGGTCAATTATTTCATGCATCAGTGCCAGGATCTTACTGTCTTCAGGACTCTGATATTAGCAAAAGCAATTGGCCACATATATCCTTTATCAATCTAATATAACACCACCTCCAGGCCGCCTAGGCTAACAACAATGTCTTTAAGAACAAAAGACCTACTCATGCTGAGAGGTGGAGAAAGATGGCACAATAGAAAGATCCACCAATCGTCTCTCCTCTCCCTGCAAGGACACCAAGTTAACTATCTACACACAAAAAAACACCATCATATGGAGCAAAAATCAAGTGAGCACTCATAGTACCTGGTTTTAACTTCATATCCTTGAAAGAAACACTGAAGAGATAGAAAAAACAGCCCTGAGTTGCCAGTGCCACACCTCCCTGAATACCCAGCAGTGGTGGCCTCTGGGCACTAGGAGAGGGGAAACAGCAATTTGGGGCATTGAACTCAGTGGGGTCCTGTTAGAGCAGAAATAAAAACCAGACCAAACTCAGTTGACACCCATACACAGGAGGAGCATTTAAACCAGCCCTAGCCAGAGAATTGCCAATCACAGCAGTTCGAACATAAGTTCCCACAAACCTCATCACTGAGGGCCAAAGTGCTCTAGGTTTCTAAGTAAACTTGAAAGGCCATCCAGGCCATAAGGACTGCAACACTTACGTGAATCCTAGAGTTAAACTAAGCCTAGAGGCAGTGGATTCTGGGGGCACACGACATACTGAAACATCAGATGGGACAGCCAAGGGAGTGTAAGCATCACCCTACCTGAAACACCAGGCTATATAGTTCTCAGCTAAAAAAGAAACCCCTTCCTTTCAATTGAGGAGAGGAGAGAGAAGAGTGGAGTGGACTTTGTCTTGCATCTAGGGTACCAGCTTAGCCACAGCAAGATAGGACACTGGTCAGAGTTGTGACACCCCCATTCCAGGCCCTAGACCCCAGACAACATTTCTAGACACATCCTGGGCCAGAAGACAACCAATTGCCTTGAAGAAAAGGACCCAGGCCTAGCAGCATTTATCACTTGCTAAATGAAGTACGCTTGGGCCCTGAATGACCAGCAGCAATACCCAGGTACTACACTGAAGGCCTTGGGTGAGCCTCTGAGATTTGCTAGACTCAGGTGAGACTCAGCACATTACCAGCTGTGGTGGCCTCAGGGCAAAACTCCTTCTGCTTGAGAAAAGCAAACAGAAAGGCAAAAGGGACCTTGTCTTGTACCTCAGGTACCAGCATGGCCGCAGACAGACAGAGAACCAGGTGGGCTCTTGGGGTCCTCAATTCTAAAATGTGACTGCTGGTTGATATTTCTGGACCTGCCCTGGCCAGAGCGGAGCCCACTAATCTGAAGGATGAGTCCTAGGCTAGGCAGTATCCATGAAATGCTGACTTAAGGGGACTTTGGCCTTAAGGGAACATCAGTGGTAGTCTTACAGTACTCCTCAAGGCCTGGGGAGACAGTGGCTATAGGGTGAGGATCTTTTGCCTTTGGAAAGGGAAGGAAAGACTGGGAAGGACTGCATCTTGTGGTTTGAGTGCAAGCTCAGCCAGAATACAAAAGAACACAAGGTAGAATTCAAAGGTTTTTTACTCTAGTCCCTGACTCCTTAACGGAACTTCTGGATCAACCCGGGGCCTGGGGACCTCACTGCCCTGCAGGAAAGGACACAGGCCTGGCTAGCTTTGCAACCTTCTAACTGTAGAGCCGTAGGGCCTTGAGCAAACATAGACAGTAGCCATGGAGTGGTTACGGCAGGCCTTGGGCAAGACCCAGTGCTGTAGTAGCTTCAGGTGTGACCCAGTATGGTCACAGAGGTTCTTGTGTTACTCCATTCCCAGCTTTAGATGGCTCAGAAGAGACAGAGAGACTCTGTATGTTTGGGAGAAAGTAAGGGAAGAGAATAAGAGTCTTTGCCTGGTAACCCATAGAATTCTTCTGGATCTTGTCCAAGACCATCAAGGCTTACCTCTACACGTCTACAAAAATCACAGTGTTACTGGGCCTGGGGTGCCCTCTAAAGCAGACAGAGCTTAGATTACAACATCCAAGTGTTTTCAAATATATGGAAAGCCTTCCCAAATAGGACGGCTACAAATAAGTACAGACAGTGGAGACTACAATAAATACCTAACTCTTCAATGCACAGACAACGAAGAACACCTACTAGCATCTACACCAGATAGGAAAACATAACCTGTCCAAATGAACTAAATGGCCAATCCTGGAGAAACAGAGATATGCGATCTTTCAGACAGAGAATTCAAAATAGCTGTGTTGAGGAAACTCAAGGAAATTCAAGATACCACAGAGAAAGATTTCATAGTTCTGTCAGAAAAATTTAACAAACAGATGGAAATAATTAAAAAGAATCAAGCAGAAACTCTGGAGCTGAAAAATGCAATTGGCATGCTGAAGAATGCATCAGAGTCTTTTAATTGCAAAATTCATCAAGCAGAAGAAAGAATTAGTGAACTTGAAGACAGACTATTTGAAAATATACAGAGGAGATAGAAGTAAAAAAAAAATTAAAATGAAACTTGCCTACAGGATCTAAAAAATAGTGTCAAAAGGGCAAATCTAAGAGTAATTGGCCTTAAAGAGGAGGTAGAGAAAGAGATAGGCGTAGAAAGTTTATTCAAAGGGATAACAGATAAATTCCTAAACCTAGATAAAGGTCTCAATATCCAAGTATAAGTAGGTTATAGAACACCAAGCAGATTTAACCCAAAGAAGACTACCTCAAGGCATTTAAAAATCAAACTCCCAAAGGTTAAGGATAAAGAAAGAATCATAAAAGTGGCAAGGTAAGATAAACAAATAACATATAATAGAGCTCCAATTCCTCTGGCAGAAGACTTTTCAGTGGAAACCTTAAAGGCCAGGAGAGAGTGGCATGAAATATTTAAGGTGCTAAAGAAAAAAAAACTTATCCCAGAATAGCATATCTAGTGAAAGTATCTTTCAGACACGAAGAAAAAATAAAGACTTTCCTAGAAAAAGCTGAACAATTTCATGAATACCAGACCTGTCATGCAAGAAATGCTAGAAAGCACTTCAATCAAAAAGGAAAGGACATTAATGAGCAATAAATAATCACTTGAAGGTACAAAACTCACTGGTAATAGTAGATATACAGAAAAACATAGAGTATTATAACACTGTAAATGTGGTGTGCAAACTACTTTTACCTTAAGTAGAAAGAATAAACAATGAACCAATAAAAAATAAAAACTACAACAACTTTTCAAGACATAGTCATTAAATAAGTTACAAATAGAAACTATAAAAAATTAAAAAGCAGGAGGACAAACTTAAAAAGTACAGTTTTTGTTAGTTTTATTTATGCTTGTTTGTTTATGGAAACAGTGTTAAACTGTTATTGGGTTAAAATAATAGATTATAAGATAGTATTTGCAAGCCTCATGGTAACCACAAACCAAACAATATACAATGAATCACAAAAAAGCAATAAACAAAATCATATAACCAGAGAAAAATCACATTCACTAGATAAAGACAGGAAGGAAAGAAAGAAGGTAGAAAGACAACAAAAACAAAAACAAAAGAGAAAACACAAATAAAATAGCAAAGTAAGTCCTTATTTACTTATTTATGTTTTTCTTTTTGGAGATGGAATCTCACTCTGTCACCCAGGCTGGAGTGCAGCTGTATGATCTTGACTCACCACAACCTCTGCCTCATGGATTCAAGCAATTATCCTGCCTCAGTCTCCCAAGGAGCTAGGATTACAGGCACTCACCACCATGCCCGGCTAAAGTCCTTATTTATGAATAACAACATTGAATTTAAATGGACTAAACTCTCCAATCAAAAGACACACTGGCTCAATGAATGAAAAAATGAGACCCATGGATCTCTTGACTACAAGAAACACACATCATCTGTAAAGACACACAGAGACTGAAAATGAAAAAATGCCAAAAGATATTCCATGTCAATGGAAACCAAAAAAAGTGCAGGAGTAACTATACTAATATCAGACAAAATAGATTTCAAGACAAAAAATATAAGAAGAGACAAAGAATGTAAGTATATAATGATAAAGGGGTCAATTCAGCAAGAGGATATAACAATTTTAAATATATATGCACCCAACATGACAGCAAACAGATATATAAAGAAAATATTAGAGCTAAAGAGAAAGACCCCAATGCAATCATAGCTGGAGACTTCAACACTCCCCTTTCAGGATTGGCCAGATCTTCTAGACAGAAAATCAACAAGGAAACATCAGACTTAATCTGCACTGTAGACCACATGGATCTAATAGATATTTACAGAACATTTTATTCAAGAGCTGCAGAATACATATTTTTATTCTTTAGTACGTGGATAATTCTCAAGGATAGACCATATGTTAGATCACATACAAGTCTTAAAATTTTTTTTAAAAATTAAAATAATATCAAGTATTTTCTCTGAACACAATGGAATGAATGTAGAAATTATTGAAAAGAGGAAGTTTGGAACTATACAAATACATGGAAATTAAAAAATATGCTCTTCAATGATCAGTGAATCAATGAAAAAATTAAAAGTGAAAAATTTCTTAGAACAGATGATAATGGAAACACAACATACCAAAACCTATGGGATACAGCAAAAGCAGTATAATAGGGAAGTTTATAGCTATAAGTGCTCACATCAAAAAACAAGAAAATCTTCAAATAAACAATCTAATAATGGATCTTAAAGAACTAGAAAAGCAAGAGCAAACCAAACCAGAACTTAGTAGAAAAAAAAATAAGGATTAGAGCAGAAATAAATCAAATTAAAATTAAAGCATAAAAAAGCAGTGAAACAAAAAGTTAGTTTTTTAAAAAGTTAAACAAAATTGACAAACCTTTAGCCAGACTAGGAAAAAAAGAAATAAGATCCAAATAAATAAAGCAGAAATGAAAAAGGAGACATTAGAACTGATACTGCAGAAATTCTAAGGATCATTAGTAGTTAATATGAGCAAATATATGCCAATAAATTGGAAAGTCTAGAAGAAATGGACAAATTCCTAGACACATACAAATTACCAAGATTGAACCAGAAAGAAATCTGATATGGCTTAGCTGTGTCTTCACTCAAATCTCACTTTGAATTGTAATAATCCCCATGTGTCAAGGGCAGGGCTATGTGGATATAATTGAATCATGGGGACAGTTTCCCCCATACTGTTCTTGTGATGGTGAATAACTCTCCTAAGATCTGATGGTTTTGTAAATGGGAGTTCTACTGTACAAGCTCTCTTGCCTACCACGATGTAAGATGTGACTTTGCTCCTCATTCACCTTCTGCCATGATTGTGAGGCTTCCCCAGCCATGTGGAACTGTGAGTCAATTAAACTTCTTTTCTTTATAAATTACCCAGTCTTGGGTATGTCTTTGTAAGCAGCATGAGAACAGACCAATACAGTAAACTGGTATTGGTAGAGTGGGGTGTGGCTGTAAAGATACCCAAAAATGTGGAAGCAACTTTGGAACTGGGTAACAAGCAGAGGTTTCAATAGCTTGGAGGAATCAGAAGAAGACAGCAAAATGTGGGAAAGTTTGAAACTTCCTAGAGACTTGTTAAATGGCTTTGACCAAAATGCTGATAGTGATATGGGCAATAAAGTCCAAGCCCAGTTGGTCTCAGATGGATATGAGAACTAGAGCAAAGGTGACTCTTGTTATGCTTTAGCAAAGGGACTGGTGGCATTTTGCCCCGTCCTAGAGATCTGTGGAACTTTGAAATTGAGAAAGATGATATAGGACATCTGGTAGTAGAAATTTCTAAGCAGCAAAGTGTTCAAGATGTGACTTCAGTACTGTTAAAAACATTAAGTTTTATGTATTCACAAAGATATGGTTTGCAATTGGAACTTATGTTTAAAAGGGAAGCAGAGCATAAAATTTTGAAAAATTTGCAGCCTGATGATGCAATAAAAAAGAAAAACCCATTTTCTGAGGAGAAATTCAAGCCAGCTGCAGAAATTTGCACAAGTAACAAGAAACCAAATGTTAATTGCCAATACAATGGGGAAAATGTCTCCAGGGCATGTCAGAGGTCTTCACAGCAGCCCCTCCCATCACAGGACTGGAGGCCTAAAAGGAAAAAAATAATTTCATGGGCTGGGCCCAGGGCCTTGCTGCTTTGTGCAGTCTCAGAACTTGATGCATTGTGTCCCAGTCATGGCTAGAAGGGGCCAATATCTATGTTGAGCTCTAGTTCAGGATGTTGCCTCAGAGGGTTCAAACCCCAAGCCTTGGCAGCTTCCATGTGGTTTTGGGCTGGTGGGTGCACAGAAATCAAGAACTGACGTTTGGGAACCTCTGCCTAGATTTAAGAGGATGTATGGAAATGCTTGGATGTCCAGGCAGAAGTTTGCTGCATGGGTAGAGCCCTCATGTAACTCTGCTAGGACAGTGTGGAAGGGAAATGTGGGGTTGGGGCCCCCACACAGAGTCCCAACTGGAGCACTGCCTAGTGGAGCTGCGACAAGAGGGCCACTGTCCTCAAGGCATCAGAATGGTAGATTCACCAACATCTTGCACAATGCACCTGGAAAAGCTGCAGGCACAACACCAGTCCATGAAAGCAGCCAGGAGGGAGGCTGTACCCTAAGAAGCTACAGGGGCAGGGATGCCCAAGGCCATGAGAGTCCACCTCTTGCATCAGCATAACCTGGATATGAGACATGGAATCAAAGGAGATCATTTTGGAGCTTTAACATTTGACTGCCCCATTGGATTTTAGACTTTCATGAGGTCTGTAGCCCATTTGTTTTCATGAATTTCTCCAATTTTGAATAGGTTTATTTATCCAATGCCTGTACTCCCATTGTATCTAGGAAGTAACTAACTAGCTTTTGATTTTACAGGCTTATAGGTGGAAGGGACTTGCGTTGTCTCAGATGAGACCTTGGACTGTGGACTTTTGAGTTAATGCTAAAATGATTTAAGATTTTGGGGGACTGTTGTGAAGGCATGATTGGTTTTGAAATATGAGGACATGAGATGTGAAAGGAACCAGGGGTGGGATGGTATGGTTTGGCTGTGTCCCCACCCAAATCTCACCTCGAATTGTAATAATCCCTATGTGTCAAGGGAAGGGCTAGCTGGAGATAATTGAATCATAGGGAAGGTTTCCCCCTATACTGTCCTCATGGTAGTAAATAAGTCTTATGAGATCTGATGGTTTTATAAGTGGGAGTTCCCCTGCACAAGCTCACTTGCCTGCTGTTATGTAAGACGTGACTTTGCTCCTCATTAGCTTTCCACCATGATTGTGCGGTCTCCCCAGCCATGTGGAACTGAGTCAATTAAACCTCTTTCCTTTATAAGTTATCCGGTCTTGGGTATGTCTTTATTAGCAGCCTGAAAACAGACTAATACAAAATCCAAAACCCAAACAGATGAATAATAAGTCATGAGATGGAAGCTGTATTAAAAAGTCTCCCAGTAAAGAAAATCCTGGGACCCAATGGCTTCACTGGTGAATTCCACCAAACATTTAAGGAAGATCTAACACCAATCCTACTCAAATTATTCAGAAAAAAATAGGTGAAAAGGGAATACTTTAAAATTCATTCCACAAGGCTTGTATTGCCCTGATTCCAAAAGCAGACAAAGACACATAAAAAAAATTACAGGCCAATATCTGTAATGAATATTGATGCAAAAATCCTCATCAAACTACGAGCAAACCAAATTCAACAATACATTAGAAAGATCATTCATCATGACCAAGTGCAATCCCTGGGATGCAATGATGGTGAAATGTATGCAAATCAATCAATATGATACATAATATCAACAGAATGAAGGATAGAAATGTATTAAAATGAGCATTATGACAGACATTAACTGTGTTCAGATTTTACTAAGCTAGCTAGTTTCTATTTAATATTTAAATCTTCCCATAATGAAATACAGTGATGAACTGTAAAAATCAAGATTAAATAAGAAAATCATTAATAAGGTTAAAGCCTTTATTATTGCTATTATGTATAAGCTGAGAAATGGTTGCTTCTTAAGAAAAAATACATCCATTGTTAAAATATATCCCTTGTTATACTTAGGGCAAGTTACAAACCTCATATTTTTTTTTGACAGGAGAATTGTTCCAGTGAATCATTTATTTCCAGTGAACCCCAGACATGACAAGCAGTCTAGTCTCTAAATTTTATTAGTTGGTTGTTACCATCACACTAATAGACAACCTCCGTTTTCCACAGAATAAAACTGTAATATCTGTAGGTCATTTTCCAGCTCGATTTCTCTGCCCAGCTTCTAAAATTAGAACAAAGATGGGGAAGGATGTGATTAATACAGATTCAGTAAAGCATGTCACACATACTCTCCCGTCACCCCATCCCCAAGCGGTAGGTTACCCTTAAAATGAAACAGATCAGTGCTCTCCATTTAGAATCAAACTGTTGTTATCTAGAGACAGTTTAATATCATACTATGGGGATTAAGCTTGACTTTGTATTTTGCTGGGCAACTTACATTGAAACTTTCATAGGACAACAGAAGGTCTGACAGAGGAACTTAAAAAAATGAAGGAGAAAAACCATATGATTATTTCAACTGATGTTGAAAAAGCATTTAATAAAATTCAACATCCCTTCATGATAAAAAAAAAACCCTAAAAAGACTGGGGAAACAAGTAACATACCTCAACATAATAAAAGCCATATATGACAGATCCACAGCTAGTATCATACTTAATGAGAAAACAGTGAAAATCTTTTCTCGAAGATCCGTAACACAACAAGGAGGCCCATTGTCAATGCTATTCTTATACTTAGTACTGGAAGTCCTAGCTAGAGCAATCAGACAAAAGCAGAATATAAAGAACATCCAAATTGGAAGGGAAGAAATCAAATTATTCTTATTTGCTGATGATACAATCATATATTTGGAAAAGCCTAAAAACTCCACAAAAAAACTATTAGAACTGACAAACAAATTCAGTAAAGTTGCAGTATACTAAATCAACATACAAAAATCAGTAGCATTTCTATATGCCAACAGTGAACAGTCTGAAAAATATTTAAAAGTAATCCCATTTACAATGGCCACACATAAAATTATATATCTAGGAATTAACCAAAGAAGTGGGAAAACTCTATTATAAAAACTATAAAACACTGATGAAAGAAATTTAAGAGAACATTAAAAATTGGAAAAATATTCCATGTTCAAAATTGGAAGAATTAACTATGTTAAAATGTCCACACTACCTAAAGCAATCTAGAGATTCAACTCTATTCCTATTAAAATACCAAAGACCTTCCCCACAGAACTAGAAAAAACTATTCCAAAATGTATATGGAACCATAAAAAAAAAGCAGAATAGACAAAGCTATCCTAACCAAAAACAATAAAACCGAAGAAATCACATTACCTGACTTCAAATTATGCTAAATATATAGTAACCAAAACAGCACGGTACTGGCATGAAAAGACACATAGACAAGTGGAACAGAATAGCAAACCCAGAAAAAAATCCACACATCTACAGTGAAGTCATTTTTGACAAAGGTGCCAATAACATACATTGGGGAACGGACTGTCTCTTCAATAAATTGTGCTGGGAAAACTGGATATCCATATGCAAAAGAATGAAACCAGACCCCTTTCTCTCACCATATACAAAAGTAAAATCAAAACGGATTAAAGACTTGAATCGAACATCTTAAACTATGAAACTACTACAAGAAAACATTGGGGAAAATATCCAAGACGTTGGCCTCGGCAAAAATTTCTTGAGCAATATTCCACAAGCACAGGTAACCAAAGCAAAAATGGACAAATGGGATCACATGAAGTTAGAAAGCTTCTGCACAGCAAAGGATACAGTCAACAAAGTGAAGAAATGACCCACAGAGTGGGAGAAAATCTTTGCAAACTACCTTTCTGACACAGGTTTAATAACCAGAATGTATATGGAGCTCAAACAACAATATAGGGAAATATCTTATAATTCAATAAAAAAAGATCAAAACATTTAAATAGATATTTCTCAAAAGAAGACATACAAATAGCAAACAGGAATATGAAAAGGTGCTCAACATCATTGATCATTAGAGAAATGCAAATCAAAACTACAATGAAATGTCATCCACTCCAGTTAAAAATAGCTTTTATCCAAAACACAGACAATAACAAATGTTGGCAAGGATACAGAGAAAAGGGAACACTTGTACATTTTGGGTGGGGGCGTAAATTAGTACAACCACTATGAAGAACAGTTTGGAAGTTCCTCCAAATCTAAAAATAGAGCTACCATAAGATCCAGCAATCCTACTGCTGGGTATATACCCAAAAGAAATGAAATCAGTATATCAAAGAGATATCAGAACCCATATGTTTGTTCCAGCACTGTTTACCATAGCTAAGATTTGGAAGGGACCTAACAGCCCATCAACAGATAAACGGATAAAGAAAATGTGGTACATATAAACAATGGAATATTATTCAGCCACAAAAAGAATGATATTCAGTCATTTGCAACAATATGGATGGAACTGGAGATCATTATGTTATAAGCCAGGCACAGAAAGACAAACATTACATGTTCTCACTTATTTGTGGGATCTAAAAATAAAAACAATGAAACTCGTAGACACAGAGAGTAGAAGGATAGTTTCCAGAGGCTGGGGAGGATAATGGAGTGCAGGTGGAGAGGGGGGGATGGTTAACGGTACAAAAAAATGGTTAGAAAGAAGAAATAAGACCTACTATTTGATAGCACAACAGGGTGACTATAGTTAACAATAGCTTAATTGTACATGTACAAATAACGAAAAGAGTGTAATTAGATTGTTTGTAACTCAAAGGATAAATGTTTGAGAGGATGGATACCTCATTCTCTATGATGTGCTTCTTTCACATCGCATGCCTGTATGAAATATTTCATATACCTCATAAATATATACACCTACTATGTACCCACAAAAATAAACAAGAAAACAAAAAAACCAACCAACAAACCAACCAAAAAGACAAATCAAAAGACTTAGTCATGCAATGTGAAAAAAAAAGGTAGGGTCTCAAAAGCCAGTTTGTAGCTCTTCTCTCTCATAAATACTCCAACAGTTCACCTGGAGGACTATTGGACAGTACGAGCCTTCTTCATACTCACTCTCTGGGAGTGGATACTCTTCTCTAGGAGGCTCAGATACTTGCAAGTCAAGTCTTAATGGGCTTGGCAATGAAGGAGAAGTTGTTGACATACTTCCCGAATCCCAAGAAAGTCCTGAATTCTTAATATTGGTAAGGCATCTACAGATCTCAATGATCAATGTTTTCATGGCTCCATGCTGTTCCACTTGATAAACGAAATAACTCATGTATTTTATTTAAGTCCAGGAAAACAAGAATTTGTTGAAAACTGACTTAGGGTCAGCCATATTTAGGCTACTGGGTTTTCTATGAGCCTCTATTAATGTAATTTTAATTTATGGCTGCACATTATTGAGGTATGATTGACATGTAAAAACTGTACATATTTAATGTATACAACTAAATGAGTCTGAGGATAAGTATATATCCATGAAACCATCAAGGCCATAGACATATCCATCACCTCCCAAAGTTTCCTTCTGTCTTCTTCACTATAATAATTCTTTCTTGTGAGATCACTTAATATAGGAACTATTCTCTTATCAAATTTTAACTATACAATACAGTACTGGTAAGTATAAGCACTATGCTGTATGGTAGACCTCCAGGACGTACTTACCTTGCATAACTGAAACTTTGTACCCTTTCATGATTATCTCCCCATTTCCTCCCCCAACCCCTAACAACTACCATGTTTTTGTGTGTGTGAGTTTGCCTGTTTTAGATTCTTCAAATAATTGTGATCATATAGTGTTTGTTTTTCGTTGCCTGGCTTGGCTATTGTGAATAATGTTGCAATGAACATTGAAATACAAATACTCTTTGAGATCCTGATTTCAATTTCTTTGGACAAATACCTAGAAGTGGGATTACTAAATCATATGGTAGTTTTATTTTTAATTTTTTGAGAAAACATCACACTGTTTTCCAAATAGCTGTAACAATTTACACTCTCATCAAAACTGTACAGTTTTCTCCACAATCCTAACCAACATGTGTCATCTTTTATTTTTTTTAAAAAATGGCCATCCTAACACTTGTGATGTGATATGTTATTGTGATTTTGATTTGCATTTCCCTAATGATTAATAATGCTGAGTGCCTTTCATATGCCTTTTGACTATTTGTATGTTTTCCTTGGAAAAAAATGTCTAGTTAGGTCCTTTCTTCCTTTTTAAAGTGGGATATTATTAATTTTTGCTGTTGAGCTGTAGGCATTTCTTATATATTTGATTATTAACACATTTATCAGATATATGGTTGGCAAATATTTTTTCCCATTCCATAAGATGGCTTTTCATTTTTTTTGATTGTTTCCTTTGCTGCTAGAGGTTTTCTAGTTTGATGTAGTTCACTTGCTTTTTATGCTTGTGTTTTTGGTTTTACATCCATAAAATCATTGCCAAGACCAATGTGAATGTTATTTTCTCTATTGTTTCCTTCTAGGATTTTTATGGATTCCTTCTTTATTCCATGAAAGTTAATTTTTGTATGTCATCTAAGATAAAGGCCCAATTTCACTTTTTTTGCATGTGAATGTCCAATTTTCCCAACACCATTTAATATTACTTTTAATTTAAAAATATTTACTTATATTTTTATATGTTTCATATTTAAATTTTTGTAGATATTTTAGACTATTGCTTCACCTTTTTTTAATTCTTAAGTTTTACTTTTTGTGAGTACATACAAGGTGTATATGTTTATGAGTTAGAAGAGACTTTTTTTAATACTTTAACTTCTACGGTACATGTGCACAATGAGCAGGTTTGGTACATAGGTATACATGTGCCATGTTGGTTTGCTGCACCCATCAACACATCATTTACATTAGGTATTTCTCCTAATGCTATCTCTCCCCCAGCTCCAGACTTCCCAACAGGTCCTGGTGTGTGATGTTCCCCACCCTGTGTCCAAGTGATCTCATTGTTCAATTCCCATCTATGAGTGAGAACATGCGGTGTTTGGTTTTTTGTCCTTGCAATAGTTTGCTGAGAATGATGATTTCCAGCTTCATCCATGTCCCTGCAAAGGACATGAACTCATCCTTTTTATGGCTGCATAGAATTCCATGGTGTATATGTGCCACATTTTCTTAATCCAGTCTATCATTGATGGACACTTGGGTTGTTTCCAAGTCTTTGCTATTGTGAATAGTGCCGCAATAAACATATGTGTGCATGTGTCTTTATAGAAGCATGATTTATAATCCTTTGGGTATATACCAAATAAGGGAATTGCTGGGCCAAATGGTAATTCTAGTTCTAGATCCTTGAAAAATTTCCACACTCTCTTCCACAATAATTGAAATAATCTATACTCCCACCAACAGTGTAAAAGCATTCTTATTTCTCAACCTCCTCTCCAGCATCTGTTGTTTCCTGACTTTTTAATGATTGCCATTCTAACTGGTGTGACATGATATTGGGATTTTGATTTACACATCTCTGAGGGCCAGTGATGAGCATTTTTTCATGTGTCTGTAGGCTGCATATATGCCTTCTTTTGAGACGTGTCTGTTCATATCCGTTGTCCACTTTTTGATGGGGTTGTTTGTTTTTTTCTTGTAAATTTGTTTGAGTTCTTTGTAGATTCTGGATATTAGCCCATTTCAGAAAGGTAGATTGCAAAAGCTTTCTCCCATCCTCTAGGATGCCTGTTCACTCAGATGGTAGTTTCTTTTGCTGTGCAGAAGCTCTTTAGTTTAATTAGATCCCATTTGTCTATTTTGGATTTTGTTGCCATTTCTTTTGGTGTTTTAGTCATGAAGTCCTTGCCAATGCCTATTTCCTGAATGGTATTGCCTAGGTTTTCTTCTAGGGTTTTTATGGTTTTGGGTCTAATATTTAAGTCTTTAATCCATCTTGAATTAATTTTTTATAAGCTGTAAGGAAGGGATCCAGTTTCAGTTTTCTACATATGGCTAGCCAGTTTTCCCAGCACTATTTATTAAATAGGGAATCCTTTCCCCATTGCTTGTTTTTCTCAGGTTTGTCAAAGATCAGATAGTTGTAGATATGCGGTGTTATTTCTGAGGGCTCTGTTCTATTCCTTTGGTCTATAACTCTCTTTTGGTACCAGTACCATGCTGTTTTGGTTACTGTAGTCTTGTAGTATAGTTTGAAGTCAGGTAGCATGATGCCTCCAGCTTTGTTCTTTTGGCTTAGAATAGTCTTGGAAATGCAGGCTCTTTTTTGGTTTCATATGAACTTCAAAGTAGTTTTTTCCAATTCTGTGAAGAAAGTCATTTGTAGCTTGATGGGGATGGCATTGAATCTATAAATTACCTTGGGCAGTATGGCCATTTTCATGATATTGATTCTTCCTGTCCATGAGCATGGAATATTCTTCCATTGGTTTGTGTCCTCTTTTTATTTCGTTGAGCATTTGTTTGTAGTTCTCTTTGAAAAGGTCCTTCACATCCCTCGTAAATTGGATTCCTGGGTATTTTATTCTTTTTGTAGCAATTGTGAAAGGGAGTTCACTCATGATTTTGCTCTCTGTTTTTCTGTTAATGGTGTATAAGAATGCTTGTGATTTTTGCACATTGATTTTCTATCCTGAGACTTTGCTGAAGTTGCTTATCAGCTAAAGGAGATTTGGGGCTGAGATGATAGGGTTATCTAAATATACAATCAAGTCATCTGCAAACAGGGACAATTTGACTTCCTCTTTTCTTAATTGAATACCCTTAATTTATTTCTCTTGTCTGATTGCCCTGGCCAGAACTTCCAATGCTATGTTGAATAGCACTGCTGAGAGAGGGCATCCTTGCTTGTGCCAGTTTTCAAAGGGAATGCTTCCAGTTTTTGCCCATTCAGTGTGATACTGGCTGTAGGTTTGTCCTAAGTATCTCTTATTATTTCCAGATACGTCCCATCATTACCTAATTTATTGAGAGTTTTTAGCATGGAAGGCTGTTGAATTTTGTCAAAGGCCTTTTCTGCATGTATTGAGATAATCCTGTGGTTTTTGTCTTTGGTTCTGTTAATGTGATGGATTACATTTATTGATTTAGATATGTTGAGCCAGCCTTGCATCCCAGGGATGAAGCTAACTTGATCATGGTGGATAAGCTTTTTGATGTGCTGCTGGACTCAGTTTGCCAGTATTTTATTGAGGATTTTTGCATCGATGTTCATCAGGGATATTGGTCTAAAATTCTCTTTTTTTGTTGTGTCTCTGCCAGGCTTTGGAACCAGATGATTTTGGCCTCATAAAATGAGTTAGGGAGGATTCCCTCTTTTTCTATTGATTGGAATAGTTTCAGAAGGAATGGTGCCAGTCCCTCTTTGTACCTCTGGTAGAATTCAGCTGTGAATCCGTCTGGTCCTGGACTTTTTTTGGTTGGTAGGCTATTAATTATTGCCTCAATTTCAGAGCTTGTTTTTGGTCTCTTCAGGGATTCAACTTCTTCCTGGTTTAGTCTTGGGAGGGTGTATGTGTCCAGGAATTTATCCATTTCTTCTAGATTTTCTAGTTTATTTGCATAGAGGTGTTTACAGTATTATCTGATGGTAGTTTGTCTTTCTGTGGGATTGATGGTGATATCCCCTTTATCATTTTTTATTGCATTTATTTGATTCATCTCTCTTTTCTTTTTTATTAGTCTTGCTAGAGGTCTATCAATTTTGTTGATCTTTTTAAAAAAACCAGCTCCTGGATTCATTGATTTTTTTGAAGGGATTTTTTGTGTCTCTATCTCCTTCAGTTCTGCTCTGATCTTAGTTGTTTCTTGCCTTCTGCTAGCTTTTGAATGTGTTTGCTGTTGCTTCTCTGGTTCTTTTAATTGTGATGCAGGGTGTCAATTTTAGTTCTTTCCTGCTTTCTCCTGTGGGTATTTAGTGCTATAAATTTCCCTCTACACACTGCTTTAAATGTGTCCCCAATATTCTGATACATTGTGTCTTTTTTCTCATTGGTTTCAAAGAACATCTTTATTTCTGCCTTCATTTCGTTACTACCCGGTAGTCATTCAGGAGCAGGTTGTTCAGTTTCCATGTAGTTGTGCGGTTTTGAGTAAGTTTCTTAATCCTAAGTTCTAATTTGATTGCACTGTGGTCTGAGAGATAGTTTGTTGTGATTTCTTTTTTTTACCTTTACTGAGGAGTGCTTTACTTCCAATTATGTGGTCAATTTTAGAATAAGCATGATGTGGTGCTGAGAAGATTGTATATTCTGTTCATTTGGGGTGGAGAGTTCTGTAGATGTCTATTAGGTCTGCTTGGTGCAGAGCTGAGTTCAAGTCTTGGATATCCTTGTTAACCTTCTGTCTTGTTGATCTGTGCAATATTGACAGTGGGGTGTTAAACTCTCCCATTATTATTGTGTGGGAATCTAAATCTCTTTGTAGGTCTCTAAGGACTTGCTTTATGAATCTGGGTGCTCTTGTGTTAGGTGCACATATCTTTAGGATTGTTAGCTCTTCTTGTTGAATTGATTCCTTTACCATTATGTAATGGCCTTCTTTGTCTCTTTTGATCTTTGTTGGTTTAAAGTGTGTTTTATCAGATACTAGGATTGCAACCCCTTTTTTTAAATTTTTAAATTTTTTTTGCTTTCCATTTGCTTGGTCAATCTTCCTCCATCCCTTTATTTTGAGCCTCTGCATCTTTGCACGTGAGATGGGTTTCCTGAATACAGCACACTGATGGGTCTTGACTCTTTATTCAGTTTGCCAGTCTGTGTCTTTTTATTGCAGCATTTAGCCCATTTACATTTAAGGTTAATATTTTTATGTGTGAACTTTATCCTGTCATTATGATGTTAGTTGGTTATTTTGCCCATTAATTGATACCGTTTCTTCATAGCATCAATGGTCTTTACAATTTGGCATGTCTTTGCAGTGGCTGGTATCAGTTGTTTCTTTCCATGTTTCATGCTTGCTTTAGGAGCTCTTGAAGGCTGTCCTGGTGGTGACAAAATCTCTCAGCATTTGCTTGTCTGTAAAGAATTTTATTTCTCCTTCACTTATGAAGCTTAGTTTGCCTGGATATGAAATTCTGGGTTGAAAATTCTTTTCTACAAGAATGTTGAATGTTGGCCCCCACTCTCTTCTGGCTTGTAGGGTTTCTGCCAGGAGATCCACTCTAAGTCTGATGGGTTTTCTTTTGTGGGTAACTCGACCTTTCTCTCTGGCTGCCCTCAGCTAGGTTGGGGAAGTTCTCCTGGATAATATCTTGAAGAGTCTTTTCCAACTTGGTTCCATTCTCCCCATCACTTTCAGGTACACCAGTCAAATGCAGATTTGGTCTTTTTACATAGTCCCACATTTCTTGGACACTTTGTTTCTTTCTACTTTTTTCTGTAACCTTGTCTTCTGGCTTTATTTCATTAATTTGATCTTCAATCACTGATAACCTTTCTTCCACTTCATCGAATCGGGTATTGAAGCTTGTGCATGTGTCACGAAGTTCTCATACCATGGTTTTCATCTCCAACAGGTCATTTACGGTCTTCTCTACACTAGTTACTCTAGTTAGCCATTTGTCTAATCTTTTTTCAAGGGTTTTAGCTTCCTTGCGATGAGTTTGAACATCCTCTTTTAGTTTGGAAAGGTTTGTTATTACTGACCTGCTGAAGCCTACCTCTGTCAACTTGCCAAAGTCTTACTCCATCCAGCTTAGTTCTGTCACTGTTGAGGAGCTGTGATCCTTTGGAGTAGAAGAGGCGCTCTGATTTTTAGAATTTTCAGCTTTTGTTCTCTGCTTTCTCCTCATCTTTGTGGTTTTATCTACCTTTAGTCTTTGATGTTGGTGACTTACAGATGGGGTTTTGATGTAGATGACCTTTTAGTTGATGTTGATGGTATTCCTTTCTGTTTGTTAGTTTTCCTTCTAACAGTCAGGTCCCTCAGCTGCAGGTCTTTTGGCATTTGCTGGACATCCACTCCAGACCCTGTTTGTCTGCGTATCACCAGCGGAGGCTGCAGAACAGCAAATATTGCTGTCTGATCCTTCCTCTGGAAGCTTTGTCCCAGAGGGGTTGCCACCTATATGAGGTGTCTGTCAGCCCTTACTGGGCGGTATCTCCTACTTAGGTTACATGGGGGTCAGGGACCCACTTGAGGAGGCAGTCTGTCCGTTCTCAAAGCTGAAACACCATGCTGGGAGAACCACTGCTCTTTTCAGAGCTGCCAGACAGGGCCATTTAAGTCTGCAGAAGTTGTCTGCTGCCTTCTGTTCAGCTATGTCCTGCCCACAGAGGTGGAGTCTAGAGGCAGTAGGCCTTCTTGAGCTGCGGTGGGCTCTGCCCATTTCGAGCATCCAGGCCACTTTATTTACCTACTCAAGCATCTGCAATGGTGGACGCCCCTCCCCTAGTCAGGCTGCCACCTCGCAATTCGATCTCAGACTACTGCACTAGAAGTGAGTAAGGCTCTGTGGGTCTGGGACTCACCAAGCCAGGCATGGGAATCTCCTTGTCTGCCTGTTGCTAAGACCTTGGGAAAAGTGCAGTATTTGGGCGGGTGTGTCCCATTTTTCCAGGTAGTCTGCCATGGCTTCCTTTGGGTAGGAAAGGGATATCCCCCAACCCCTTTCACTTCCTGGGAGAGGCGATGCCCTGCCCTGCTTCAGCTCACCCTCTGTGGGCTGTACCCACTCTCCCACCAGTCCCAATGAGATGAACCAGGTACCTCAGTTGGAAATGCAGAAATCACCCATCTTCTGCTTTGATCACGCTGGGAGCTGCAGCCTGGAGCTGTTCCTATTTGGCCATCTTGGAACACCTCCCCACCCCGAGTTAGAGGAGACATTTTAATACAAGGATGCAGTGCACAATAATCACATCAGGGTAAATAAGCTATCTACAGCATAAAGTATTTTTCCTTTGTGTTGCAAACAATCCAGTTACACTCTTCTAGTTATTTTAAAATGTATAATTAAACTATTTTTATTATAGTCACTCTCTTGTGCTAGCAAGTAGTAGGTCTAATACATTCTTTCAATTTTTTTTTTTGTACCAATTAAGTATCCCTACTTCCCCACACCAGTGAATTACCCTTTCCAACCTCTGGTAAACATCCTTCTACTCTCTATCTCCATGAGTTCAATTGTTTCAACTTTTAGTTTCCATAAATAAGCCTGAACATGTGCAGTTTGTGTTTCTGTGCTTGGCTTATTTCACTTAGCATAGTCACCTCCAATTCCATACATGTTGTTGCAAATGACAGAATTTCAATCTTTTTTATGGCTAAATAATACTCAATTGTGTATATATACCTTTTATTTATCCATTCATTTGTTGATGAACACTTCAATTGCTTCCAAGTATCAGCTGTTGTTGATAGTGGTGTAATAAATATGAGAGTGCAGATATCTCTTAGATATAATGCTTTCCTTTCTTTTGGTTATATATCCAGCAGTAGCATTGCTGGATCATACGGCAACACTATTTTTATTTTTTGAGGAACCTCCAAACTGTTCTCCATAGTGGTTGTACTAACTTACAACCCCACCCAAAATGTACAAGTGTTCCCTTTTCTCTGCATCTTTGCCAACATTTGTTATTGTCTGTGTTTTGGATAAAAGCCATTTTAACTGGAGTGACATGATATTTCATTGCAGTTTTAATTTGTATTTCTCTGATGATCAGTGATGTTGAGCATCTTTTCATATGCTTGTTTGCCACTTGTATGTGTTCTTTTGAGAAACGTCTTTTTAATTTTTTTGCTCTCTCTTTAATTGGATTATAAGATTTTTCCCTAAAGAGTTGTTTGAACTCCTTACACATTCTGGTTCTCAAACCCTTGTCAGAAAGGTAGTTTGCAAAGATTTTCTCCCACTCTGTGGGTCGTTTCTTCACTTTGTTGATTGTATCCTTTGTTGTGCAGAGCTTTCTGACTTCATGTGATCCCATTTGTCCATTTTTGCTTTGGTTACCTGTGCCTGTGGAGTACTGCTTAAGAAATTTTTGCCCAGGCCAATGTCCTGGAGATTTTCCCCAATGTTTTCTTGTGGTAGTTTCATACTTTAAAATGTTTGATTCAAGTCTTTAATCCATTTTGATTTTACTTTTGTATATGGTGAGAGAAAGGGGTCTGGTTTCATTCTTTTGCATATGGATATCCAGTTTTCCCAGCACAATTTATTGAAGAGACGGTCCGTTCCCCAATGTATGTTATTGGCACCTTTGTCAAAAATGACTTCACTGTAGATATGGATTTATTTCTGTGTTTTGCATTCTGTTCCACTGGTCTATGTGTCTTTTCATGCCATTACTGTGCTGTTTTGGTTAGTATAGATTTTGCATAATTTGTAGTCAGGTATTATGATTCCTTCAGTTTTGTTGTTTTTCATTAGGATAGCTTTGGCTATTTTAGGTATTTTGTGGTACCATGTAAATTTTAGGATTGTGTTTTCTATTTCTCTAAAGAGTGCCATTAGTGTTTTGATCGAGATTGCATTGAACCTGTAGATTGCTTTTTGTAGTATATACTAGTACTGATTTTTCCAATACATGAGCATGGAATATCTTTCCAGCTTATTGTTGTCTTCAATTTATTGCATCAATGTTTTATATTTTTCATTGTCAAGATATTTTATTTCTTTGGTTAAATTAATTTCTGGGTATTTTCTTTAATTTTAGCTACTGTAAATGGAATTGCTTTCTTGATTCTTATTTCAGATGGTTTCCTCTTGGCATTAAGAAATGCTACTGATTTTTGCATGTTGACTTTTTAACCTGCAACTTTACTGAATTTGTTTATCACCTCTTATAGTTTTTGTGGAATCTTTGGAATTTTCCAAATATAAAATCATATCATCTGCACACAAGAATAATTTGTCTTCTGCCTTTCTGATTTGTATGCCCTTTATTTCCTTCTCTTGTCTGATCGCTTTAGTTAGGTCTTCCCATTCTATGTGAAATAACAGTGGTGACAATGGGCATCCTTATTGTGGTCCGGATCTTAGGCAAAGGCTTTAAACTTTTCCTGTTCAGTATAATACTAGCTGTGGGTCTGTCATATATGGCTTTTATTAGTCTGAGGTATATTCTATCGATACCCAGTTTTTAAATAATTTTTAACACAAAGTTATGTTGAATTTTTATTAAATGCATTTTCAGCATCAATTGAAATGATCAAGAATGATCATTTCAATACAAGAACGAATAATTTTTGCCATTCATTCTGTTGATATGATGCATCAAATTGATTAATTTGCATATTCTGAACCATCCTTGAATCTCTGGGATAAATCCCAGTTGGTTATGATGAAAGATCTTTTTAATGTATTGTTGAATTATTTCTGCTACTATTTTCTAGAGAATTTTTGCATCAATACTTATCAGTGATACTGGCCTGTAGTTTTCTTTGTTTGGTGTCTCTGTCTAGTTTTGGTTTATACTGGCCTCATGGAATAAGTTTGGAAGTATTCCCTCATCTTCTAGTTTTGGAAATAGTTTGAGTAGGAGTGGTATTTGTTCTTCTTTAAATGTCTGATAAAATTTAGCAGTGAAAGTATCAGGTCCCAGACCTTTCTTAGCTTAGACAATTTCAACTACAGCTTCAAACTCATTACTTGTTTTTGGTCTGTTCAGGTTTCAAATTTCTTTGTGGTTCATTGTTGGTAGGCTGTATGTTTCTAGCAATTTATCCTTTTCATTTAGATTTTCTAATTTATTGGCATATAGTTGCCCATAGTAGCCACTAATGATCCTTTGAATTTCTGTAGTATCATTTATAACATCTCCTTTTTCATCTCTGATTTTATTTATTTGTATCTCTTTTTTGTTTTTCTTAGTCTGACTAAAGGTTTGTCAGTTTTGTTTAACTTTTCAAAAAACCAATTTTTGTGTAGTTGATCCTTTGTATTATTTTCTTTTTCTCAAATTCATTTATTTATTTTGTTATCTGTAGTATCTCTTCTACTAATTTTGGGTTTTGTTTGCTCTTGCTCTTCTAGTTCTTTAAGATGCATCATTAGATTGCTTATGTAAAGTTTATCTTGTCTTTTGACGTAGGTAGTTATAAACTATCAACTTCCTTCTTCATACTGGTTTTGCTGTATCCCATAGGTTTTGGTATATTGGGTCTTCACTTGTTTCAAGAAATGTTTTAATTTCCTTCTTAATTTCTTTGTTGATTCACTGGTCATTGAGGAGGATACATTTAATTTTCATGTGTTTGTATAGTTTCCAAAATTCTTCTTATTAATTTCTAGTTCTATTCCATTATGTTCAGAGAAGATGCTTGATATTATTTCAATTTTTTGAGTGTTTTAAGACTTGTTTTGTTACCTAAAATATGATGTTTCTTTGAGAATGATACTTGTGCCAAGGAAAAATATTTACTCTACAGCCATTGGATGAAATATTCTGTAATTATTTATTAGATTTATGTGATCTATAGTGCAGATTAAGTTTGATGATTCTTTGTTGATTTTCTGTCTGGAACATCTGTCTAATACTGAAAAAGGGGTACAGGAGTCTCCAGCTCTAATTGTACTGGGGTCTGTCTCTTTTTTAGCTCTAATGATAATTGCTTTGTATATCTGAGTGCTCCAGTGTTGGACGCATATATATTTACAATTGTTATATCCTCTTGCTCAGTTGACCCCTTTGTCATTGTATATTGACCTTCTTCTCTCTTCTTATTGTTTTGGTCTTGAAATCTACTTTGTCTGATAAAAATATAGCTACTGGTGGTTTATTTACGTTTCCATTGGCATGCAATATAATTTTCCATCCCTTCATTTTTATTGTATATGTTTCTTTATAGATGAAATGTGTTTCTTTAGGTAACAAATCACTGGGTCCTGATTTTTTATCCATTGAGCCTCTCTCTGTGTTTTGATTAGAGAGTTTAGTTCATTTACATTAAATGTTATTATTGATAAGTAAATAGTTAGCCTTGCTATTTTGTCATTTGTTCTCTGTTTTGTCATCTTCTCTTCCTTCTTTCCTTTCTTCCTGTCTTCCTTATAGTGAAGGTAGTTTTCTCTGGTGATATGATTTAATTTCATGCTTTTTAGTTTTTGCATATTTTATTTGAGGTTACCACGAGGCCTGTAAATACTATATTACGGGAGGGTTCCGAGATGGCTGAATAGGAACAGCTACAGTCCACAGGTCCCAGCATGAGCGGCACAGAAGATGGGTTATTTCTGCATTTCCAACTGCGGTACAGGGTTCATCTCACTGGGGCTTGTTGGAGAGTGGGTGCAGCCCACGGAGTGTGAGCCAAAGCAGGGCAGGGCATCGCCTCACCAGGGAAGTGAAAGGGGTTGGGGAATTCCCTTTCCTAGCCAAGGGAAGCCATGATAGACAGTACCTGGAAAATCAGGACACTCCCACCCTAATACTGCACATTTCCAACAGTCTTAGTAAATGGGGAACCAGGAGATTATAACCCGTGCCTGGTTATAATGGGTGGGTCCCACACCCACAGAGCCTTGCTCACTGCTAGTACAGCAGTCCAAGATTGAACTGCAAGGCGGCAGCGAGACTGGGGGAGGGGCGTCCGCCATTGCTGAGGCTTGAGTAGGTAAACAAAGTGGCATGGAAGCTCAAAAAGGGTGGAGCCCACCACAGCTCAAGGAGGCCTCCTGGCCTCTGTAGACTCCCCCTCTGGGGGCGGGGCATAGCTGAATAAAAGGCAGCAGAAATTCCTGCAGACTTAAATGTCCCTGTCTGACAGCTTTGAAGAGAGTAGTGGTTCTCCCAGCCTGGAGTTTGAGATCTGAGAATGAACAGACTGCCTCCTCAAGTGGGTGCCTGATCCTTGAGTAGCCTAACTGGGAGACATCTCCCAGTATGGGCCGACTGACATCTCATACAGCCAGATGCCCCTCTTAGACAAAGTTTCCAGAGGAAGGAACAGGCAGCAACATTTGCTGTTCTGCAATATTTTCTATTCTGCAGCCTCTGCTAGTAATACCCAGGCAAGCAGGGTCTGGAGGGGACCTCCAGCAAACTCCAACAGACCTACAGCTGAGAATCCTGACTGTTAGAAGGAAAACTAACAAACAAAAAGGACATCCACACCAAAACCCCATTTCTAGGTCACCATGATCAAAGACCAAAGGCAGATAAAACCACAAAAATGGGGAGAACACAGAACAGAAAAGCTGAAAATTCCAAAAATCAGAGAACCTCTTCTACTCCAAAGGAACACAGCTCCTTGCCAGCAACAGAACAAAGCTGGAGGAAGAATGACTTTGATGAGTTAACAGGAAGTGGGCCTCAGAAGATCAGCAATAACAAACTCTCTGAGCTAAAGGAGGATGTTCGAACCCATGACTAAGAAGCTAAAATCCTTGAAAAAAGATTAGACAAATGGTTAACTAGAATAAACAGTATAGAGAAGACCTTAAATGACCTCATGGAGCTGAAAACCATGGCATGAGAACTACGTGACGAATGCACAAGCTTCAGTAGCCGACTCAATTAACTGGAAGAAAGGGTATCAGTGATTGAAGATCAAATGAATGAAATGAAGCAAGAAGAGAAGTTTAGAGAAACGAGAGTAAAAAGAAATGAACAAAGCCTCCAACAAATATGGGACTATGTGAAAAGAACAAATCTATGTCTGACTGATGTACCTGAAAGTGTTGGGGAGAATGGAACCAAGTTGGAAAAGACTCTTCAGGATATTATCCAGGAGAACTTCCTCAACCTAGCAAGGCAGGCCAACATTCAAATTCAGTAAATACAGATAACACCACAAAGATACTCCTTGAAAAGAGCAACTCCAAGACACATAATTGTCAGATTCTCCAAAGTTAAAATGAAGGAAAAAATGTTAAGGGCAGCCAGAGAGAAAGGTCGGGTCAACCACAAAGGGAAGCCTATCAGACTGACAGTGGATCTCTTGGCAAAAACTCTACAAGCCAGAAGGGGGGGTGGGGGGCAATATTCAACATTCTTAAAGAAAAAAATTTCAATCCAGAATTTCATATCCAGCCAAACTAACCTTCATAAATGAAGGGGAAATAAAATCCTTTACAGACAAGCAAATGCTGAAAGATTTTGTCACCACCAGGCCTGCCTTACAAGAGCTCCTGAAGGAAGAACTAAACATGGAAAGGAACAACTGCTACCAGCCACTGAAAAACATGCCAAATTGTAAAGACCATTGATGGTAGGAAGAAACTGCAAGAATTAATAAGCAAATGAGCCAGCTAACATCATAATGAAAGGATCACATTCACATCACATATGACAATATTAACCTTAAAAGTAAATGGGCTAGATGCTCCAATTAAAAGACACAGACAGGCAAAATGGATAAAGAGTCAAGACCCATCAGAGAGCTGTATTCAGGAAACCCATCTCATGTGCAGAAACACACATAGGCTCAAAATAAAGGGATGGAGGAAGATCTACCAAGCAAATGGAAAACAAAAAAAGGCAGGGGTTGCAATCCTAGTCTCCGATAAAACAGACTTTAAACCAACAAAGATCAAAAGAGACAAAGAAGACCACTACATAATGGTAAAAGGATCAATTCAACAAGAAGAGCTAACTATCCTAAATATATATGCACCCAATACAGAGGCACCAAGATACATAAAGCAAGTCCTTAGAGACCTACAAAGAGACTTAGATTCCCACACAATAATAATGGGAGATTTTAGTACCCCACAGTCAACATTAGACAGATCAAAGAGAGAGAAGGTTAACAAGGATATCCAGGACTTGAACTCAGCTCTGTACCAAGCAGACCTAATAGACACATACAGAACTCTCCACCCCAAATCAACAGAATATACATTCTTCTCAGCACCACATTGTACTTCTTCCAAAATTGACCACATAGCTGGAAGTAAAGCGCTCCTCAGCAAATGTAAAAGAACAGAAACATAACAAGCTATCTCTCAGACCACAGTGCAATCAAATTAGAACTCAGGACTAAGAAACTCAGTTGAAACCACACAACTACATGGAAACTGAACTACTTGCTCCTGAATGACTACTGGGTACATAATGAAATGAAGGCAGAAAGAAAGACGTTCTCTGAAACCAATGAGAACAAAGACACAACATACCACAATCTCGGGTACACATTTAAAGCAGTGTACAGAGGGAAATTTATAGCACTAAAAGCTCAAAAGAGAAAGCAGGAAAGATCAAAATCGACAGCCTAACATCAAAATTAAAAGAACTAGAGAAGCAAGAGCAAACACATTCAAAAGCTAGTAGAAGGCAAGAAATAACTAAGATCAGGGCAGAACTGAAGGAGATAGAGACACAAAAAACCCTTAAAAAAAATCAACGAATCCAGAAGATGCTTTTTAGAAAAGATCAACAAAATTGATACACTGCTAGTAAGACTAATAAAGAAGAAAAGAGAGAAGAATCAAACAGATGCAATAAAAAATGATAAAGGGGATATCACAATTGATCCCACAGAAATACAAACTACCATCAGAGAATGCCATAAACACTCTACACAAATAAACTAGAAAATTTACAAGAAATGGATACATTCCTGGACACACACACCTTCCCAAGACTAAACCAGGAAGAAATTGAATCTCTGAATAGACCAATAACAGGTTCTGAAATTGAGGAAATAATTAATAGCCTATCAACCAAAAACAGTCCAGGATCAGAAGGATTCATAGCCGAATTCTATCAGAGGTACAAAGAGGGGCTGGTACCATTCCTTCTGAAACTATTCCAATCAATAGAAAAAGAGGGAATCCCCCTAACTCATTTTACGAGGCCAGCATCATCCTGATACCAAAGCCTGGCAGAGACACAACAAAAAAGAGAATTTTAGAAAAATATCCCTGATGAACTTTGATGCAAAAATCCTCAATAAAATACTGGCAAAATGAATCCAGAAGCACATCAAAAAGCTTATCCACCATGATCAAGTGGGCGTCATCCCTGGGATGCAAGGCTGGTTCAACATACACAAATCAATGAACGTAATCCATCATATAAACAGAACCAAAGACAAAAACCACATGATTATCTTGATAGATGCAGAAAAGGCCTTCAACAAAATTCAACAACACTTCATGCTAAAAACTCTCAATAAATTAGGTATTGATGGGATGTATCTCAAAATAATAAGAGCTATTTAGGACAAACCTACAGCCAATTTAATACTGAATGAGCAAAAATTGCAAGCATTCCCTTTGAAAACTCGCACAAGACAGGGATGCCCTCTTTCACCACTACTATTCAACATAGTGTTGGTAGTTCTGGCCAAGGCAATAAGGCAGGCGAAAGAAATAAAGGGTATTAAACAAGGAAAAGAAGAATTCAAATTGTCCCTGTTTGCAGATGACATGATTGCATATTTAGAAAAACCCATCGTCTCAGCCCAAAATTTCCTTAAGCTGATAAGTAACTTCAGCAAAGTCTCAGGATACAAAATCAATTTGCAAAAATCACAAGTATTCTTATACACCAATAACAGACAAACAGAGAGCTAAATCATGAGTGAACTCCAATTCACAATTGCTACTAAGAGTATAAAATACCTAGGAATCCAAATTACAAGGGATGTGAAGGATCTCTTCAAAGAGAACTACATACAACTGCTAAAAGAAATAAAAGAGGACACAAAAAAATGGAAGAACATTCCACGCTAATGGATAGGAAGAATCAATATCGTGAAAACGGCCATAATGCCCAAGGTAATTTATAGATTCAATGCCATCTCCATCAAGCTACCAATGACTTTCTTCACAGAATTGGAAAAAAACTGCTTGAAAAGTCATACGAAACCAAAAAAGAGCCCACAATGCCAAGGCAATCTTAAACCAAAAGAACAAAGCTGGAGGCATCAGGCTAGCTGACTTCAAGCTATAGAACAAGGTGACAGTAACCAAAACAGCACGGTACTGGTACCAAAACAGACATATATACCAATGGAACAGAACAGAGCCCTCAGAGTTAATACCACACATCTACAACCATCTGATCTTTGACAAACCTGACAAAAACAAGAAATGGGGAAAGGATTCCCTATTTAATAAATGGTGCTGGGAAAACTGGCTAGCCATATGTAGAAAGCTGAAAATAGATACCTTCCTTACATCTTATACAAAAATTAATTCAAGATGGATTAAAGACTTATATGTTAGAACTAAAACTATAAAAACCCTAGAAGAAAACTGAGCCAATTCCATTCAGGACCTAGGCATGGGCAAGGACTTCCTGACTAAAACACCAAAAGCAATGGCAACAAAAGCCAAAATTGACAAATGGGATCTAATTAAACTCAAGAGCTTCTGCACAGCAAAAGAAACTACCATCAGAGTGAATAGGCAACCTACAAAATGGGAGAAAATTTTCACAACCTACTCATCTGACAAAGGGCTAATATCCAGAATCTACAATGAACTCCAACAAATTTACAAGAAAAAAACAAACAACCTCATCAAAAAGTGGGCAAAGGACATTAACAGACACTTCTCAAAGGAAGACATTTATGCAGCCAAAAGACACATGAAAAAATGCTCATCATCACTGGCCATCAGAGAAATGCAAATCAAAACCACAATGAGATACCATCTCACACCAATTAGAATGGCGATCATTAAAAAGTCAGGAAAGAACAGGTGCTGGAGAGGATGTGGAGAAATAGGAACACTTTTACACTGTTGGTGGGACTGGAAACTAGTTCAACCCTTGTGGAAGTCAGTGTGGCGATTCCTCAGGGATCTAGAACTAGAAATACCATTTGACCCAACCATCCCATTACTGGGTATATACCCAAAGGACTATAAATCTTGCTGCTATAAAGACAAATGCACACGTATGTTTATTGCGGTACTATTCACAATAGCAAAGACTTGGAACCAACCCAAATGTCCAACAATGATAGACTGGATTAAGAAAATGTGGCACATATACACCATGGAATACTATGCAGCCATAAAAAAGGATGAGTTCATGTCCTTTGTAGGGACATGGATGAAATTGGAAATCATCATTCTCAGTAAACTATCGCAAGAACAAAAAACCAAACACCGCACATTCTCACTCATAGGTGGGAATTGAACAATGAGAACACATGGACACAGGAAGGGGAGCATCACACTCTGGGGACTGTTGTGGGGTGGGGTTAGGGGGGAGGGATAGCTGTAGGAGATATACTTAATGCTAAATGACAAGTTAATGGGTGCAGCCCACCAGCATGGCACATGTATACCTATGTAACTAACCTGCACATTGTGCACATGTACCCTAAAACTTAAAGTATAATAAAAAAAAAAACTTAAAAAAAAAAGAGCTTCTGCACAGAAAAACAAACTACCATCAGAGTGAAAAGGCAACCTGCAGGATGGAAGAAAGTTTTTGAAATCTACTCATCTGACAAAGGGCTAATATCCAGAATCTACAAAGAACTAAACAAACTTACAAGAAAAAATCAAACAACCCCATCAAAAAGTGGGTGAAGGATATGAACAGAAACTTCTAAAAAGAAGACATTTATGCAGCCAACAGACACAGGAGAAAATGCTCATCATCACTGGCCATCAGATAAATGCAAATTGCTACAGCTCCCAGCGTGAGTGAAGCAGAAGAAGGGTGATTTCTGCATTTCCAAAAGAGGTACAGGGTTCATCTCACTGGGGAGTGTCAGAAAGTGGGTGCAGGACAGTGGGTGCAGGGCATCCAGTGTGAGCCGAAGCAGGGCAAGGCATCACCTCACCCAGGAAGTGCAAGGGTCCGGGAATTCCCTTTCCTAGTCAAAGAAAGGGGTGACAGATGGCACCTGGAAAATAGGGTCACTCACACCCTAATATTGCACTTTTCCAATGGTCTTAGCAAACAGCCCACCAGGAGATTATATACCACACCTTGCTTGGAGGGACCTATGCCCACGGATCCTCGCTCATTGCTAGCACAGCAGTCTGAGATCAAAGTGCAAGATGGCACTCAGGCTGGGGGAGGGGTGCAGGCCATTGCCTAAGCTTGAGTAGGTAAACAAAGTGGCTGGGAAGAAAGAACTGGGTGGAGCCCACCGCAGCTCAAGGAAGCCTGCCTGCCTCTTTAGACTCCACCTCTGGGGGCAGGGAATAGTCAAAAAAAAAGGCAGCAGAATCCTCCGCAGACTTAAATGTCCCTATCTGACAGTTTTGAAGAGATTAGTGGTTCTCCCTGCACACAGCTGGAGATCTGAGAACGGACAGACTGCCTCCTCAAGTGAGTCCGTGACCCCCAAGCAGCCTAACTGGGAGGCACACTGAAGTAGGGGCAGACTGACACCTCACATGGCCGGGTACTCCTCTGAGACAAAACTTCCAGAGGAAGGATCAGGCAGCAACATTTGCTGCTCACCAGTATCTGCTGTTCTGTAGCCTCTGCTGCTCATACCCAGGCAAATAGGGTCTGGATCGGACTGTCAGCAAACTCCAACAGATCTGCAGCTGAGGCTCCTGACTCTTAGAAGGAAAACTAACAAACAGAAAGGACATCCACACCAAAACCCCATCTGTACATCACCATCGTCAAAGACCAAAGGTAGATAAAACCACAAAGATGGGGAAAAAGCAGAGCAGAAAAACTGGAAACTCTAAAAATCAGAGCACCTCTCCTCCTCCAAAGGAATGCAGCTCCTCACCAGCAATGGAACAAAGCTGGACAGAGAATGATTTTAACGAGTTGAGAGAAGAAGGCTTCAGACAATCAAACTACTCTGAGCTAAAGAGGAAGTACGAACCCATGGCAAAGAAGTTAAAAACCATGAAAAAAAAATTACGCGAATGGCTAACTAGAATAACCAATGCAGATAAGTGCTTAAAGGACCTGATGGAGCTGAAAACCAAGGCATGAGAAGTACATGACTAATGCACAAGCCTCAGTAGCCGATTTGATCAGCTGGAAGAAAGCGTATCAGTGATGGAAGTTAAATGAATGAAATGAAGTTAGAAGAGAAGTTTAGAGAAAAAAGAATAAAAAGAAACGAACAAAGCCTCCAAGAAATATGGGACTATGTGAAAATACCAAATCTACGTCTGATTGGTGTACCTGAAATTGACGGAGAGAATGGAACCAAGATGGAAAACACTCTGCAGGATATTATCCAGGACAACTTCCCCAGTCTAGCAAGGAAGGCCAACATTCAAATTCAGGAAACACAGAGAACGCAACAAAGATACTCCCAAAGAAGAGCAACTCCAAAACACATATTTGTCAGATTCACCAAAGTTGAAATGAAGGAAAAACTGTTAAGGGCAGCCAGAGAGAAAGGTTGGGTTACCCACAAAGGGAAGCCTATCAGACTAAGAGATGACCTCTCAGCAGAAACTCTATGAGCCAGAAGAGAGTGGGGGCCAATATTCAACATTTTTAAAGAAAAGAATTTTCAGCCCAGAATTTCATATCCAACGAAACTAAGCTTCAAAAGTGAAGGAGAAATAAAATGCTTTACAGACAAGCAAATGCTGAAAGATTTTTGTCACCACCAGGCCTGCCCTAAAAGAGCTCCTGAAGGAAGCACTAAGCATGGAAAGGAAAAACTGGTACCAGCCACTGCAAAAACATGCCAGATTGTAAAGACCATGGAGGCTAGGAAGAAACTGCATCAACTAATGAGCAAAATAACCAGCTAACATCATAATGACAGGATCAAATTCACATCACATATGACAATATTAACCTTAAAAGTAAATGGGCTAAATGCTCCAATTAAAAGACACAGACTGGCAAAATGGATAAAGAGTCAAGACCTATCAGGGAGCTGCATTCAATAAATACATCTAATGTGCAGAGACACACATAGGCTCAAAATAAAGGGATGGAGGAAGATCTACCAAGCATATGGAAAACAAAAAAAGGCAGGGGTTGCAATCCTAGTCTCTGAGCAAACAGACTTTAAACCAACAAAGATCAAAAGAGACAAAGAAGGCGATTACATAATGGTAAAGGAATCAATTCAAAAAGAAGAGCTAACTATCCTAAATATAAATGCACCCAATACAGGAGCCCCCAGATTCATAAAGCAAGTCCTGAGTGACCTAAAAGAGACCTAGACTCCCAAGCAATAATAATGGGAGTCTTTAACACCCCACTGTCAACATTAGACAGATCAATGAGACAGAAAGTTAATAAGGATATCCAGGAATTGAACTCTGCTCTGCACGAAATGGACCTAATAGATATGTACAGAACTCTCCACCCCAAATCAACTGAATATACATTCTTCTCAGTACCACACTGTACTTATTCCAAAACTCACCACATAGTTGGAAGTAAAGCACTCCTCAGCAAATGTAACAGAACAGAAAGTACAACAAACTGTCTCTCAGACCACAATGCAACCAAACTAGATCTCAGAACTAAGAAACTCACTCAAAACCACTCAACTACATGCAAACTGAACAACCTGCTCATGAATGATTACTTAGTACATAATGAAATGAAGGCAGAAATAAAGATGTTCTTTGAAACCAATGAGAACAAAGACACAAAATACCAGAATCTTTGGGACACATTCAAAACAGTGTGTAGAGGGAAATTTATAGCAATAAATGCACACAAGAGAAAGCAGGAAAGATCTAAAATTGACACTCTAACATCATAATTAAAAGAACCAGAGAAGCAAGAGCAAACACATTCAAAAGCTAGCAGAAGGCAAGAAATAACTAAGATCAGGGCAGAACTGAAGGAAATACAGACACAAAAAACCCTTCAAAAAATCAATGAATCCAGGAGCTGGTTTTTTGAAAAGATTAACAAAATTGATAGACCGCTAGCAAGACTAATAAAGAAAAAAAGAGAGAAGAATCAAATAGACACAATAAAAAACGACAAACGGGATATCACCACCAATGCCACAGAAATACAGACTACCATCAGAGAATGCTATAAATGCCTCTATGCAAATAAACTAGAAAATCTACAAGAAATGGATAAATTCCTGGACACATACACTTTCCCAAGACTAAACCAGGAAGAAGTTGAATCTCTGAACAGACCAATAACAGGCTCTGAAATTGAGGCAATAATTAATAGCCTAGCAAACAAAAAAAGTCCAGGACCAGAAGGATTCACAGCCGAAATCTACCAGAGGTACAAGGAGGAGCTGCTACCATTCCTTCTGAAACTGTTCCAATCAATAGAGAAAGAGGGAATCCTCCTTAACTCAATTTAGGAGGCCAGCATCATCCTGATACCAAGACTGGCAAAGACACAACAAAAAAAGAGAATTTTAGACCAATATCCCTGACTACCATCGATGCAAAAATCCTCAATAAAATACTGGCAAACCCAATCCAGCAGCACATCAAAAAGCTTATCCACCATGATCAAGTGGGCTTCATCCCTGGGATGCAAGGCTGGTTCAACATACGAAAATCAATAAACGTAATCCAGCATATAAACAAAACCAAAGACAAAAACCACATGATTATCTCAATAGATGCAGAAAAGGCCTTTGACAAAATTCAACAATTCATGCTAAAAACTCTCAATAAATTAGGTATTGATGGGACGTATCTCCAAATAAAAAGAGCTATCTATGACAAACCCACAGCCAATATCACAATGAATGGGCAAAAACTGGAAGCATTCCCTTTGAAAACTGGCACAAGACAGGGATGCCCTCTCCCACCACTCCTATTCAATATAGTGTTGGATGTTCTGGCCAGGCCAGTCAAGCAGGAGAAGGAAATAAAGGGCATTCAAATAGGAAAAGAGGAAGTCAAATTGTCCCTGTTTGCAGATGACATGATTATATATCTAGAAAACCCCATCGTCTCAGCCCAAAATCTCCTTAAGCTGATAGGCAACTTCAGCAAAGTCTCAGGATACAAAATCAATCTGCAAAAATCACAAGCACTCTTATACACCAATAACAGACAAACAGAGAGCCAAATCATGAGTGAACTCCCATTCACAATTGCTTCAAAGAGAATAAAATACCTAGGAATCCAACTTACAAGGGATGTGAAGGACCTCTTCAAGGAGAACTACAAACCACTGCTCAATGAAATAAAAGAGGATACAAACGAATGGAAGAACATTCCATGCTCATAGGTAGGAAGCATCAATATCATGAAAATGGCCATACTGCCCAAGGTAATTTATAGATTCAATGCCATCCCCATCAAGCTACCAATGACTTTCTTCACAGAATTGAAAAAAACTACTTTAAAGTTTATATGGAACCAAAAAAGAGACCGCATTGCCTAGTCAATCCTAAGCCAAAGGAACAAAGCTGGAGGCATCAAGCTACCTGACTTCAAACTATACTACAAGGCTACAGTAACCAAAACAGCATGGTACTGGTACCAAAACAGAGATACAGACCAATGGAACAGAACAGAACCCTCAGAAATAATGCCACATATCTACAACCATCTGATCTTTGTGAAACCTGACAAAAACAAGAAACGGAGAAAAGATTCCCTATTTAATAAATGGTGCTGGGAAAACCGGCTAGCCATATGTAGAAAGCTGAAACTGGATCCCTTCCTTACACCTTATACAAAAATTAATTCAAGATGGATTAAAGACTTAAATGTTAGACCCAAAACCATAAAAAGCCTACAATACAACCTAGGCAATACCATTCCGGATGTAGGCATGGGCAAGGACTTCATGTCTAAAGCTCCAAAGCAATTGCAACAAAAGCCAAAATTGACAAATGGGATCTAATTAAACTAAAGAGCTTCTGCACAGCAAAAGAAACTGCCATCAGAGTGAACAGGCAACCTACAGGATGGGAGAAAATTTTTGTAATGTTCTCATCTGACAAAAGGCTAATATCCAGAATCTACAAAGAACTCAAACAAATTTACAAGAAAAAACAACCCTATCAAAAAGTGGGCAAAGGATATAAACAGACACTTCTCAAAAGAAAACATTTATGCAGCCAAAAGACACATGAAAAAATGCTCATCATCACTGGCCATCAGAGAAATGAAAATCAAAACCATACCAGTTTTTGATTTTGTCACACCAGTTACAACGGCGATTATTAAAAAGTCAGGGAACAACAGGTGCTGGAGAGGATGTGGAGAAATAGGAACACTTTTACACTGTTGGTGAAACTGGAAACTAGTTCTACCATTGTGGAAGTCAGTGTGGCGATTCCTCAGGGATGTAGAACTAGAAATTCCATTTGACCCAGCCATCCCATTACTGGGTATATACCCAAAGGATTATAAATCATGCTGCTATAAAGACACATGCACACATATGTTTATTGTGGCACTATTCACAATAGCAAAGGCCTGGAACCAACCCAAATGTCCAACAACGACAGACTGGATTAAGAAAGTGTGGCACATATACACCATGGAATACTATGCAGCCATAAAAAAGGATGAGTTCATGTCCTTTGTAGGGACATGGATGAAGCTGGAAACCATCATTCTCAGCAAACTATCACAAGGAGAAAAAACCAAACACTGCATGTTCTCACTCATAGGTGGGAATCGAACAAAGAGAACACATGGGCACAGGAAGGGGGACATCACATACCGGGGCCTGTCGTGGGTTGGGGGAAATGGGAGGGATAGCATTAGGAGATATACCTAATGTTAAATGATGAGTTAATGGGTGCAGCATACCAACATGGCACATTTATACATATTTAACTAACCTGCACCTTGTGCACATGTACCATAAAACTTAAAGTATAAAAAAAAGAAATGCAAATCAAAACCAAAATAAGATATCATCTCACACCAGTTAGAATGGCGATCATGAAAAAGTCAGGAAACAACAGGTGCTGGAGGGGATGTGGAGAAATATGTACACAGTCCCACTGTTGGTGGGACTGTAAACTAGTACAACCATTGTGGAAGACAGTGTGGTGATTCCTCAAGGATCTAGAACTAGAAATACCATTTGTCCCAGCCATCCCATTACTAGGTATATAACCAAAGGATTATAAATCATGCTGCTATAAAGACACATGCACACGTATATTTATTGTGGCACTATTCACAATAGCAAGGACTTGGAACCAACTCAAATGTCCATCAATGATAGACTGGATTGAGAAAATGTGGCACATATACACCATGGAATACTATGCAGCCATAAAAAAGGATGAGTTCATGTCCTTGGTAGGGTTATGGATGAAGCTGCAAACCATCATTCTGAGCAAACCATCGCAAGGACAGAAAACCAAACACCGCATATTCTCACTCATAGGTGAGAATTTAACAATGAGAACACTTGGACACAGGGTGGGGAACATCACACATCAGGGCCTGTTGTGGGGTGGGGGGAGGGGGAGGGATAACATTAGGAGAAATACCCAATGTAAATGTCGAGTTAATTGGTACAGCACACCAACATGGCACATGTTTACATATGTAACAAACGTGCACGTTGTCCACATGTACCCTAGAACTTAAAGTATAATAAAAGAATACTATATTATAACCTATTATCTAAATCTAATTACTTAACACTGTTTTCATAAACAGAAAATAATAAAAAATAAAACTAATAAAAACTCTATACTTCGGGCCCTTCATTTTAAACTTTTTGTTGTTTCTATCTTTTTGTACTGTCTATGTCTTGAAAAGTTATTGTAGTTATTAGTTTTTGATGAATTCTTTGTTTAGTCTTTCTACTAAAGATATAGTAGTTTAGACACCACAGTTACAGGAGTATAATATTCTATGTTTTTCTACAGACTTACTATTGTCAGTGAGTTTTGTACCTTCAGATCATTTCTTAATGCTCATTAACATCCTTTTCTTTCTGACTGAAGAATGAACTCTCCTGTCCTTTAAGGTTTCCACTGAAAAGTCTGCTGCCAGATATATTGGTGCTCCAGTGCATGTTATTTGTTTCTTTTCTCCTGCTGCTTTTAGGATGCTTTCTTCATCCCTGACCTTTGAGAGTTTCTGATTAAATGCCTTGAGATTGGATTATTTGGGTTAAATTTGCTTGGTATTCTATAGCCTACTTGTACTTGTATACTGATATCTTTTTCTAGTTTAGGGAAGTTCTCTGTTATTTTTCCTTTGAATAAACTTTTTACCCCTATCTCTCTACTTCCTCTTTAAGGTCAATATTGATTTGCCCTTTTGAAGCTATTTTCTAGATCCTGTATGTGTTACTTCATTGTTTTTAATTCTTTTTCCTTTAGACTCTTCTAACTGTATATTTTTAAATGTCCTGTCTTTATGCTCACTAATTATTTCTTCTGCTTGATCAATTCTGCTATAAAAAGACTGATGACTTTCTCACTAGGCTGCATTTTTTAGCTCCAGAACTCCTGCTTGATTCTTTTAAATTATTTCAATCTCTTTGTTACATTTGTCTGATAGAATTCTGAATTCTTTCTTTGTGTTACCTTGAACTTTTTTGAGTTTTGTCAAAGTAACGATTTTCAATTCTCTTTCTGAAAGTTCACATTTCTGTTTCTCCAGCATTGGTCCCTGGTTCCTTATTTAGTTCATTTGGTGAGGTGTATGTTTTCCTGGATGGTCTTCATGCTTGTGGATATTTGTCAGTTCTGGGCATTGAAGAGTTAGGTATTTATTGTAATATTCACATGTTTGTTTATACCCTTCCTGCTTGGGAAAGCTTTCCAGGTATTCAAATGGACTTGGTTGTTGTGATCTAAGTTATGTTTGCATTAGTGGGCGCCCCAAGTCCACTAATGGTGTGGTTTTTCTAGACTAATAAATGTACCATCTTGATGTTTTTGAATAAGATACAGAAAAATTCTATGATTACCAGGCAGAGACTCTTGTGTACTTCCCTTACTTTCTCCCAAGCAAAGTCTCTCTCTTTGTTCTGATCGACCTGCAACTGAGGGTGGGGTGACACAAGCATCCCAGTGGCCACCACCACTGAGACTCTGCTCGTCAGACCTTAAGCCAGCACAACACTGGGTCTAAACCAAGGCCCACTTGAGCCAGTACCTAGCTACTACCTATGTTCACAAAAGGCCCTGGGGCACTACAATCAGAAGATGGCAAAACCAGCCGTGCTTGTGTCCTTCCTTTCACGGTAGCGAGTTCCCCCAGGCCCCTGGTGGGTCCAGAGATGCCATGCAGGAGCCAGGGACTGGAGTCAAAAAAACTTAGAAGTCCACCTCATGTTCTATTATACTGCAGCTGAGCTGGCACTCATAACACAAGACACAGTCCTTTCCAATCTTCTCTTTCCTTTCTACAGCCAGAGGAGCCTAACTCCATGGCTACCACTATCACGGGTCCACAGAGAGTACTGCCAGACTACTGCTTATGTTCTCTTAAGGTTCAAGGGCTCTTCAGTCAGCTTATGACTATGCTGAGACACACCTTTCAGGGCAGTGGGCTCCACTCTGGCCCAAGGCAGGTCCAGAAATGCCATGCAAGAGCATTTCTGGACTTTCACTGGAATCAAGGACCCCAAGAGCAAACTTGCCGCTCTATCCTCCTGTGGCCAAGCTGGTACCTAGGGTGCAAAACAAAGTCCCCTTTACTTTTCCCTCCACCTTTATCAAGCAAAAAGAGTGTCTTCCTGTAGCCACCACAGTTGGGAATGTGCTGAGTCTCATCTGAAGCCGGTCAATCTGAGTCTTACCCAAGGTCTATGGGTTACTACCTGGGTATTACCTCTGATTATTCATGGATCAAGGGCTCTTTAGTCACCAGGAGATGGATCCTGCCAGGACCAGGTCATTCCCTTTAAGGCAGCAGTTTCCCTTCTGGCACAGAGTGTGGCTAGAAATGTCATCCAGAAGCTAGGGCCTTGAAAGGGGGCCTCATGTCTCTGACTGCTATAGAAGACAGTTTTTATGCTGGTATCATACTATTTTGTTACTAGAGCTTTGCAATACAGCTTGAAATCAGGAAATATGTTGTCTTCAGCTTGTTCTTGCTCAAAATTGCTTTGGCTATTCAGGGTCTTTTGTGCTACCTTATTAATTTGGGCATATATGCACCATGGAATAGTGTGCGGCCATAAAAAAGGATGAGTTCATGTCCTTTATAGGGACATGGATGAAGCTGGAAACCATCATTCTCAGCAAACTACCGCAAGAACAGAAAACCAAACACCGCATGTTCTCACTCACAGGTGGGAATTGAACAATGAGAACACTTGGACACAAGACAGGGAACATCACACACTGGGGCCTGTCGTGGGGTGGGGGAGGGGGGAGGGATAACATTAGGAAATATACCTAATGTAAATGACGAGTTAATGGGTGCAGCACACCAACATGGCACATGTATACATAGGTAACAAACCTGCACGTTGTGCACATGTACCCTAGAACTTAAAGTATAATAATAAAAAAGACTATTTTTTTCTGTTTATGTGTAAAAAGTCATAAACAATTTAACAATATTAATTTGTCTAACCCATGGACATGGGATATCTTTCCATCTATTTTTGTCATCTTCAGTTTCTTTTATCAATGTCTTACAGTTTTCAGTGCACAGATATTTTATTTCGGTTAAATTTATGCTAAGTTTTATTCTTTTTGATACTATTGTCCATAGAATTACTTTCATAATTTCTTTTTGGATAATTCATTGTTAGTGTATGAAAATGCAACTGATTCTTGTTTGTTGACTTTGTTTACTGAGTTTGTTCATCAGTTTTAACAGTTTTTTGAGGAGACTATTTAGAAGCCTAAAAAATTTTGCCTAAAATTGTGACATTATCAAGAAAAATACACATTTTCATGAGATTTATGACTTTCACCAATTTTCCATTGTTTATTGGAAAAAATTGTGTTCTTTAAATTCCTCAGGGCAGCCTTTCAAATTGATAAAAATCTCCACTGGTGGAAAAATATGTGGCGATATAGCTCCCTTTATGGGTATCCTGTGGTATTTGCTATGAAAATTCAGCATTAAAAATATCTGAATATGGGATGGAAATAATTTATCCACTTTGGTTTGCTCATTTAAAATCTGCTAAGTAATATATATTTGATTTTTTTTTAAAACTTCCACAGGTCATCAAGAGGTAGTACATTTTAAAATGTGATTCTACAAAAAGATTGCCTGAACTGGGATATTTTACTGTGAGAATTAAATTATGCATATACATTGCATACATAAATATACACAGCAAATGTTCAGCCACAGTGCCTGTCATGGTAAGGGCTCAATCACTGTCATCAACTACTCTTATTAAATAGGACTGCAACAATCATGTAATTCCCCAGTAGTCCTTTAGCTGGAGTCCACAGGTTCACTATTTCACTCTCAGGGGGTTTCCTAGTTGGCTCTCTTGAAGCCAAGCATCATGAATGAAGCTTAACAGTGATATGTTCTTCCAGCCAATACTGTAGAGTTAATCCATTTCGCAGTCTCTTTGATTAGAGGGCACTGGAGAAGAGCTCAAATTAGAAAGTAGTGTGGGCCAGACGTGGTGGCTTGTACCATAATCCCAGCACTTTGGGAGGCATAGACGAGCAGATCATTTGAGTTCAGGAGTTTGAGACAGTCTGGCCAACATGGTGGAATCCCGTCTCTACTAAAAATACAAAAGGTAGCTGGGCATGGTGGCACAGGCCTGTAATCTCAGCTACTTGGGAGACTGAGGCAGGAGAATCGCTTGAACCAGGAGGCGGTGGTTGCAGTGAGCCTAGATAGTGCCACTGCACTTCAGCTTAGACGACAGAACAAGACTCCATCCCCATGCCCAAAAGAAAGAAGAAAAAATAAAGCAATGTGTCACGTGTGGCAACTCCATTACCTTCTGCAGCGTTATTTCTTGTCTCAGATCATGAGGGAGAGATTCACTCATTGTCCTTTTAGAGTGGTCAGAAAATGGAACACATATGGCTTTTGCACACATCGTGTTCCCAAACACATGCATCAGAACTCATAGACACTTGATTGCAAGCATGAAATCCTTGGATAGGCCTCTCGGGTTCTCAGTTAATAGAAATTGTTTCTTAAAGCCTGGCAATAGTCACATCTGGAGCATCTCTATAGTAGGCTTCAACCCAGCCTGCTAACAAATGATTTCTCCCCAGAAAACAAATCACACTCCTAGGGAACACCTACTGCTGTTATTAGCAGGTCAGTTATCAGTAAAGCTGCACAATCTGTCTGACAGTTTCCTACAGTGTAAATGAACAGGAAATCTTGGGACACTAAAGAGCCCTGAATGAAAATGGGACTCACCTTTAAAGTTGGCATATACAGAATAACACTATATGCTACTCCATCTGTAGATGCCACATGTCCATTAAAAGCAGGATTTATAGCACAAATTCCATTCATTTTTATTGCTACATGAGTGGTTCTTAATGTATCTGCAAATATCCCAGGATCTCCAAGACACTTTCAGGGGTCCATAAGACCAAACAATATTTTTACAATAATATGAAGACATTATGTGCCTTCTTCACTGCATTGATACTTGTCCTGATGGTGAAAGAGCAATGGTCAATTAAACTGTTGGCACCTTAGGACAAATCAAGGCAGCAGCAAAGTGAACTACTAGATGTTATATAGAAGAATATCATACATTTTAGTTTTAAAAACGTCAGTTTCACTTAAGAATACCTTGATGAAACTATATAAAGTACTAATTTTATTAAATATTAACTATTAAGTAAAAGTCTTTTTAATATTCTATATGGCCAGAAGAACTTCTTCTGTACACTGAAGTGCAATTGTCTCAAAAAAAAAATAAAGCACTTATATGATTTTTGGGGTATAGGTAGACCTAGATGCTATTTTTATTGAATGCTGTTTTACCTGAAAGAGCAACTGGGAGGCAAATTGTGGTTATTCAAATTTGGGTCTTTGATAGAGATTTAACCAAAAATAAAATTTGATTTTTCAAGCAAAAGTTATAATTTTGAAAAACTCGTATCTGCCTCTATGTGGCAGAAGTCTTCTTAAAACTTAAAATGGTTTTCTGAACAGATTCGTGGTGATATTCAAGAAGGCTTTTTTTTTTTTTTTTTTTTTGAGACAGGGTCTCACTCTGTCACCCAGGCTGGAGTTTAGTGGTGCAATCATAGCTCACTACAGCTTTGAACTCCTAGGCTGAAGCAGTTCTTCCACTTCAGCATTCCAAGTAGCCAGGACTACCAGCATGTAGAAACATGTCTGGCTAATTTTTTAATTTATTTTTTTCTTGAATGAGGTCTCACTATGTTGCCCAGGCTAGTCTCAAACTCCTGCCCTCAAGCAATCCTCACCTCAGCCTCCAAAAATATGGGATTACAGGCATGAGCCACCATGCCCAGACAGATTTTTTTTGTTATTGTACAATGAAACATGACAACGGTTTGAAGACCCACACAACTGAGTGAACCAAAATTTTTTAAGTCACCAACGTGGTGATATTATGAAATCATGCATAGGAAAAAGATCCATTTAAAATGCAAGATAGACCAATGGATTTTAATGTAACAGATTATGAAAAGCTCACTGATATTGTTTCACAATACACATTTTAACCAAGCTTTAAGAAATTACTACTTGTCTAGCCATGTTTTTGCAGAGCAGCTGTGCTGTGCTGTGCTGGGGGACTGCCTCCACCCCTGGTTTGCTTCAAATCTGTCTTTGCAGATACTGCCCAAAGCAATGTATAGGTTTAATGTCATTCCTACTAAATTGAAATTGAGATTCTTCACAGAACTAAATAAAGTATTTTAAAATTCATATGGAACCAAACAAGAGCCTGAATAGCTAAGACAATTCTAAGCAAAAAGAACAATGCTGGAGGCATTGCACTGCCTAAACTATACTACAAGTCTACAGTAACCAAAACAGGATGGTACTGGTACAAAGACAGAGACATAGACCAGTGGAACAGAATAGAGTACCCAGACATAAGACCGCACACATACAACTATCTGATCTTTGACAAATCTGACAAAACAGGCAATGAGTAAAGAATTTCCTGTTAAAGAAGTGGTGCTGGGATAACTGGGTATCCATATTCAGAAGATCAAAATTGGTATCCTTATTTATACCATATACAAAAATTAACTCAAGATGGATTACAGACTTAAATGTAAAACCCAAAACTATAAAAACCCTGGAAGACAACCTAGACCATACCATTGAGGACATAGGAGTGGGCAAAGATTTAGTGACAAAGAACTATAATTCCTGAAAGCAACTGCAACAAAAGCAAAAATCAACTAATGAAATCTCATTAAACTAAAGAGCTTCTGCACAGCAACAGAAACTATCAAGAGTGTAAACAAAATTACAGAATGGGAGAAAATTTTTGTAAACTATGCATCTGACAAAGGTCTAATATCCAATATCTATAAGGAATGCAAAAAATGTGCAAGAGAAAAACAAACAACTCCATTAAAAAGTGGGCAAAGGGCATAAAAAGACACTTTTCAAAAGAAGACATAAATGCAGCCAAAGATCATGTCAAAAAAACCTCAACATCACTTATCATTACAGAAATGCAAATGAAAACCACAGTTAGATACCATGTCACACCAGTCAGAATGACTATCATTAAAAAGTCAAAAAAATAACAGATGCTGGTGCAGTTGTGGAGAAAAAGAAATGCTTATACACTGTTGGTGGGGTGTAAATTAGTTGAAGCATTGTGGAAGATAGTGTGGTAATTCTTCAAAGACCTAAAGACAGAAATACCATTTGAACTAGCAATTAAATTACTGGGCACATACCTGAAGAAATATAAATGATTCTATTATAAAGACATACATGCATCTGTTTACTGCAGCACTATTTGCAATAGCAAAGACACAGAATCCACCTAAATGCCACAAAATGATAGAATGGATAAAGAAAATATGGTACATATACACCATGGAATACTATGAAGCTATAAAAAAGATCAAGATCGTGGGGGTGGAGCCAAGATGGCCAAATAGGAACAGGTGTAGTCTACAGCTCCCAGTGTGAGTGACAGAGAAGAAGGATGATTTCTACATTTCTAACTGATGTACTGGCTTCATCTCACTGGGGAGTGTCAGAAAATGGGTGCAGGACAGTGGGTGCAGCGTACCGAGTGTGAGCTGAAGCAGGGCGAGTCATCACCTCACATGGGAAGGGCAAGGGGTTAGGGAATTCCCTTTTCTAGTCAAAGAAAGGGGTGACAGACGGCACCTGGAAAATCGGGTCACTCACACCCTAATACTGCACTTTCCCAATGGTCTTAGCAAACGGCACACCAGGAGATTATATCCCATACCTGGCTTGGAGGGTCCTACACCCATGGAGCCTTGCTCATTGCTAGCACAGCAGTCTGAGATCAAACTGCAAGGCAGCAGCGAGGCTAGGGGAGGGGCGCCCACCATTGCTGAGGCTTGAGTAGGTAAACAAAGCAGCCAAGAAGCTTGAACTGGGTGGAGCCCACCTCAGCTCAAGGAGGCCTGCCTGCCTCTGTAGACTGCAGCTCTGGGGGCAGGGCATAGCCAAACAAAAGGCAGCAGAAAACTCCACAGACTTAAATGTCCCTGTCTGACAGCTTTAAAGACAGTAGCGGTTCTCCCACCACGCAGCTGGAGATCTGAGAACGGACAGACTGCCTCCTCAAGTGGGTCCCTGACCCCCGAGCAGCCTAACTGGGAGGCACCCCCAAGTAGGGGCAGACTGACACCTCACATGGCCAGGTACTCCTCTGAGACAAAACTTCCAGAGGAACGATCAGGCAGCAACATTTGCTGCTCACCAGTATCCGCTGTTCTGCAGCCTCTGCTCCTCATACCCAGGCAAATAGGGTCTGGAGCGGAATGCCAGCAAACTCCAACAGACCTGCAGCTGAGGGTTCTGATTGTTAGAAGGAAAACTAACAAACAGAAAGGACATCCACACCAAAACCCCATCTGTACGTCACCATCATCAAAGACCAAAGGTAGATAAAACCACAAAGAGAGGGAAAAAACAGAGCAGAAAAACAGGAAACTCTAAAAATCAGAGTGCCTCTCCTCCTCCAAAGGAATGCAGCTCATCACCAGCAATGGAACAAAGCTGGATAGAGAGTGACTTTGATGAGTTGAGAGAAGAAGGCTTCAGATGATCAAACTGCCTGAGCTAAAGGAGGAAGTTCAAACCCATGGTGCAAAGAAGTTAAAAACTGTGAAAAAAAATTACACGAATGGCTAACTAGAATAACCAATGCAGAGAAGTGCTTAAAGGACCTGATGGAGCTGAAAACCAAGGCACGAGAACTACATGATGAATGCACAAGCCTCAGTAGCCGATTTGATCAATTGGAAGAAAGGGTATCAGTGATGGAAGATCAAATGAATGAAAAGAAGTGACAAGAGAAGTTCAGAGAAAAAAGAATAAAAAGAAATGTAAAAAGCCTTCAACAAATATGGGACTATATGAAAAGACCAAATCTATGTCTCATTGGTGTACCTGAAAATGATGGGGAGAATGGAACCAAGTTGGAAAACACTCTGCAGGATATTATCCAGGAGAACTTCCACAATTTAGCAAGGCAGGCCAACATTCAAAGGTCGGGTTACCCACAAAGAGAAGCCTATAAGACTAACAGATGATCTCTCGGCAGAAATGCTACAAGTGAGAAGAAAGTGGGGGCCAATATTCAACATTCTTAAAGAAAAGAATTTTCAACCCAGAATTTCATATCCAGCCAAACTAAGCTTCATAAGTGAAGGAGACATAAAATACTTTGGAGACAAGCAAATGTTGAGAGATTTTGTCACCACCACACTTGCCCTAAAAGAGCTCCTGAAGGAAGCACTAAACATGGAAAGGAACAACCAGTACCAGCCACTGCAAAAACATGCCAACTTGTAAAGACCATCGAGGCTAGGAAGAAACTGCATCAACTAACGAGCAAAATAACCAGCTAACATCATAATGACAGGATCAAATTCACATATAACAACATTAACCTTAAATGTAAATGGGCTAGATGCTCCAATTAAAAGACACAGACTGGCAAATTGGATAAAGAGTCAAGACCCACCAGTGTGCTGTATTCAGGAGACCCATCTCATGTGCAGAGACACAGATAGGCTCAAAATAAAGGGATGGAGGAAGATCTACCAAGCAAATGGAAAACAAAAAAAAGGCAAGGGTTGCAATCCTAGTCTGTGATACAACCGACTTTAAACCAACAAAGATCAAAAGAGACAAAGAAGGCCATTACATAATGGTAAAGGGATCAATTCAACAAGAAGAGCTAACTATCCTAAATATATATGCACCCAATACAGGAACACCCAGATTCATAAAGCAAGTCCTCAGAGACTACAAGGAGACTTAGACTCCCACACAATAATAATGGGAGATTTTAACACACCACTGTCAACATTAGACAGACCAATGAGACAGAAAGTTAATAAGGATATCCAGGAATCGAACTCAGTTCTGCACCAAGCAGACCTAATAGACATCTGCAGAACTCTCCACCCCAAATCAACAGAATATACATTCTTCTCAGCAACACACCACACTTATTCCAAAACTGATAACATAGTTGGAAGTAAAGCACTCCTCAGCAAATGTAAAAGAACAGAAATTATAACAAACTATCTATCAGACCACAGTGTAATCCACCTAGAACTCAGGATTAAGAAACTCACACAAAACCGTCCAACTACATAGAAAGTGAGCAACCTGCTCCTGAATGACTACTGGGTACATAATGAAATGAAGGCAGAAATAAAGATGTTCTTTGAAACCAATGTGAACAAAGACACAACATACCAGAATCTCTGGGACACATTCAAAGCAGTGTGTAGAGGGAAATTTATAGCACTAAATACCCACATTAGAAAGCAGGAAAGATCTGAAACTGACACCCTAACATCACAATTAAAAGAACTGGAGAAGCAAGAGCAAACACATTCAAAAGCTAGCAGAAGGCAAGAATTAACTAAGATCAGAGCAGAACTGAGGGAAATAGAGACACAACAAATTCCCACCTATGAGTGAGAACATGCGGTGTTTGGTTTTTTGTTCTTGTGATAGTTTACTGAGAATGATGATTTCCAATTTCATCCATGTCCCTACAAAGGACATGAACTCATCCTTTTTTATGGCTGCATAGTATTCCATGGTGTATATGTGCCACATTTTCTCAATCCAGTCTATCATTGTTGGACATTTGGGTTGATTCCAGGTCTTTGCTATTGTGAATAGTGCCACAATAAACATACGTGAGCATGTGTCTTTATAGCATCCTCATGACAAGGATGAATTCATGTCATTTGTAGGGTTATGGATGAAGCTGGAAACCATCATTTTCAGCAAACTATCGCAAGGACAAAAAACTAAACATCACATGTTCTCACTCATACGTTGGAATTGAACAATAAGAACACATGGGCACAGGAAGGGGAACATCAGGGCCTGTTGTGGGGTGGGGGGAGGGGGGAGGGATAGCATTAGGAGATATACCTAATGTTAAATGATGTGTTAATGGGTGCAGCACACCAATATGGCACATGTATACAAATGTAACTAACCTGCACATTGTGCACATGTACCCTAAAACTTAAAGTATATAAAGAAAAAAAAAAGAACAAGATCATGTCCTTTGAAGGGCGATGGATGGAGCTGGAGGCCATTATACTTAGCAAACTAAGGCAGGACCAGGAAACCAAATATGTCATGATCTCTCTTATAAGTGTGAGCTAAATGATGATAACATGTGGACAAACAGAAGGGAACAACATACTCTGGGGCCTATTGGAGGGTGGATGGTGGGAGGAGGAAGGGGATCAGGAAAAATCACTAATGGGTACTAGGTTTAATGCCTGGGTGATGAAATAATGTGTACAGCAAACCTTCATGACACAAGTTTACCTATGTAACAAACCTGCACTTGTACACCTGAACTTAAAAGCATAAACAAACAAACAAAAAAGAAATTGCTGCTTTTCAAATTTTGATGTAACATCAAAGAATATAAACAATTATTTAAAATGTTATGAAAACAAATTATTCTACCAAAAAGACACAAGACACATGCAGTTGAATGTTTGCAACTGTGCTATTCACAATAGCAAAGACGTGGAATCAATCTAGGTGCCCATCAATGGTAGATTGGACAAAGAAAATGTGACACATATATGTCATGGAATACAATGCAGCCATAAAAATGAAATCATGTTCTTTAGAGCAACGTGGATGGAGTTGGAGGCCATAATCTTAAGCAAATTAATGCAGTAACAGAAACTCAAACACCACATGTTCTCACTTATAAGTAGGACCTAAGTATTGAGCACACATGGAAATAAATATGGAAACAATAGACATTGTGGACTACTAGAGGGTGCAAGGACGAGGTGGGGGTTAAAAAACTACCTATCAGTGACTGTCTTCACTACCAGTGTGATGAGATTTGTATTCCAAACCTCAGCATCATGCAATATTCTAATGCAACAAATCTATAATGTATCTCCTATAACTAAAATAAAAGTTGAAGTTTAAAAAAAGATACTACGTTTTCTAAGTACATATCTTTTTATTTTTTTAATTTTATTTTTATTATACTTTAAGTTCTAGGGTACATGTACACAAAGTGAAGGTTTGTTATATATGTATACATGTGCCATGTTGGTGAGCTGCACCCATTAACTCGTCATTTACATTAGGTATATCTCCTAATGCAATCCCTCCCACCTCCCTCCACCCCACAACAGGCCCCAGTGTGTGATGTCCCCCTTCCTGTGTCCAAGTGTTCTCATTGTTGAATTCCCACCTATGAGAGAGAACATGTGATGTTTGATACTTAATAAAAAAAATAAAAATAAATAAATAAATAAATAAATAAATGAACATATGATGTTTGGTTTTTTCTCCTTGAAATAGTTTGCTGAGAATGATGGTTTCCAGCTTCATGCATGTCCCTACAAAGGACATGAACTCATCCTTTTTTATGGCTGCATAGTATTCCATGGTGTATATGTGCCACATTTTCTTAATCCAGTCTATCATTGTTGGACATTTGGGTTGATTCCAGGTCTTTGCTATTGTGAATAAAGCCACAATAGACATACATGAGCATGTGTCTTTATAGCAGCATGATTTATAATCCTTTGGGTATATATCCAGTAATGGGATTGCTGGGTCAAATGGTATTTCTAGTTCTAGATCCCTTAGGAATCGCCACACTGTCTTCCACAATGGTTGAACTAGTTTACAGTCCCATCAACAGTGTAAAAGTGTTCCTATTTCTCCACATCCTCTCCAGCACCTGTCGCTTCCTGACCTTTTCATGATCACCATTCTTACTGGTGTGAGATGGTATCTCATTGTGGTTTTGATTTTCATTTCTCTGATGGCCAGTGATGATGAACATTTTTTCATGTGTTTTTTGGCTGCATAAATGTCTTCTTTTGAGAAGTGTCTGTTCATATCCTTCAACCACTTTTTGATGGGGTTGTTTGTTTTTTTCTTGTAAATTTGTTTGAGTTCTTTGTAGATTCTGGATATTAGCCCTTTGTCACATGAGAAGATTGCAAAAATTTTCTCCCATTCTGTAGGTTGCCTGTTCACTCTGATGGTAGTTTCTTTTGCTGTGCAGAAGCTCTTTAGTTTAATTAGATCCCATCTGTCAATTTTGGCTTCTGTTGCCATTGCTTTTGGTGTTTTAGACATGAAGTCCTTGCCCATGCCTACGTCCTGAATGGTATTGCCTAGGTTTTCTTCTAGGGTTTTTATGGTTTTAGGTCTAACATTAAAGTCTTTAATCCATCTTGAATTAATTTTTGTATAAGGTGTAAGGAAGGGTTCCAGTTTCAGCTTTCTACATCTGGCTAGCCAGTTTTCCCAGCACCATTTGTTAAATAGGGAATCCTTTCCCCATTTCTTGTTTTTGTCAGGTTTGTCAAAGATCAGATAGTTGTAGATGTGTGGTATTATTTCTGAGGCCTCTGTTCTGTTCCATTGATCTATATCTCTGTTTTGGTTACTGTGGCCTTGTAGTATAGTTTGAAGTCAGGTAGTGTGATGCCTCCAGGTTTGTTCTTTTGGCTTAGTATTGACTTGGCAATGCGGGCTCTTTTTTTGGTTCCATATGAACTTTAAAGTAGTTTTTTCCAATTCTGTGAAGAAAGTCACTGGTAGTTTGATGGGGATAGCATTGAATCTATAGATTACCTTGGGCAGTATTGCCATTTTCACAATATTGATTCTTCCTACCCATGAACATGGAATATTCTTCCATTTCTTTGTATCCTATTTTGTTTCACTGAGCAGTGGTTTGCAGTTCTCCTTGAAGAGGTCCTTCACATCCCTTGTAAGTTGGATTCCTAGGTATTTTATTATCTTTGAAGCAATTGTGAATGGGAGTTCACTCATGATTTGGCTCTCTGTTTGTCTGTTATTGGTGTACAGAAATGCTTGTGATTTTTGCACATTGATTTTGTATCCTGAGACTTTGCTGAAGTTGCTTACCAGCTTAAGGAGACTTTGGGCTTAGATGATGGGGTTTTCTAGATATACAATGATGTCATCTGCAAACAGGGACACTTTGACTTCCTCTTTTCCTAATTGAATACCCTTCATTTCTTTCTCCTGCCTGATTGAAAACTGACACGAGATACGGATGCCCCCTCTCACTACTCTTATTCAACACAGTGTTGGAAGTACATATCTTTTTAAAGCCATATTTTCTTCATATGTTTGAGCCAAAACAACAGATTGTGACAGATTGAATGCAGAGACATGTATGAGAATCCTTCTGTCTTCTTTTAAACTAGACATTAAAGAGCTCTGCTGAAATGTAAGACAAAGCTACTCTTTTTTTTTTTTTCTTGAGACGAGTCTCTTTCTGTTCCCCAGGCAAGAGCGCAGTGGTGCAATCATAGCTCATTTCAAACTCTGGAGCTCAAGTGATTATTCTGACTTAGCCTCCCCAGTAGCTGGGGCTATAGGCATGCATCACCATGCCCAGGTAATGTTACTCTTAAGCCTAATTTGTTTTGGGAACTGTAATATTTTTCATAAAAATATGCTATTTATGTTAATATATTATTGGCTTACTTATGTCATATTAAATGTTTGAATAAATACATGTTTTAGAAATTTCTCATTGGTATTTCCACTATGGTAAATATTGATAAATATAACTCACATACACAAAAGCTCTTTGGGTGTTCAATGATTTTTAAAAGTATGAAAGGTTCTAAGACCAAAAAGTTTCAGAACTATTGCTCAACAATCTAAGGAATTTGGATTCTGATGCTATGCTATGTGAGCTCAAACACGTTACTTAAGCTCTCTGGGCTTGTTCCTGTGTGATGAAGAGGAGTATAATGCTTGTTGGGCTTAGTAAGGATTAACTCTTTTAGTACACACTGAGAAGTTAGAATACATAGTAAACAGTATCTTTTAGAGGTATAGGAGTTTTAACTTCTGAGGAGTGCAGACATGCAGGTAAAGCCCCTGCTTTAGGTTGGTGCTAGAAAGAGTAAAAAATTAAGCACTAACTTTGATTATCTTCCCCTCTCTCTACCTTCACCCCCACCCAAGTTTTACCCACTTATTTCCACACAGCTTCCTCTAACTGATGTGTTATGTCAATATATTACCTTTGGAAAATATTGAAAAAGTGCCACTTTGAGACAGTGTATTTGCCATCCCTCCTCTACTATTGTCTAAGTCTTTGCGCAGTAAAGAACTCTGGGACTGATACTGCCCAGGTAACCCTTCTTCTGAAAGTCTCAAATAAGTCACTATCTTCTAGTAAAACCACCTTCTATGATTACACAGCAGAGCATCAAGTGGGACCCATTTGTCTACAGGGCTTAGGTCCAAGGCCTAAGCTCTCTATGTCTCTAATATCTAGTGACTACCTTCCAAAGAAAATCCCACACAAAGGTACCATCTGCCATGCACTATGACCCCCTTATATAATTACCTATAGATAATCTGATTCAACAAGGATGTTAGAGGTTCAGCACCTTGTTGAATTCATTTAGACAGCAACTGGAAGTACAGGTGAATAAGAAATAAAAATAAAGAGTATATATTCTTTTCAAATGTCTGTATAACATTTATAAAAACCCATTGTGTATTAAGCTACAAAGAAAATCCCTGTAAATTCCTAAAACTATAAATTATGCAGGCCAGTCATGTTCTCTAACTATATAATAAAACTCCAAATTAAAAACAAAAGATATAAAAGAAAAAGAAAATTTAAAAATTTATAAAACATAATTGCTGGGTCAAACAAGAAATCAAATTTAAAATAATGGATTATTTTTATTTTGTAATATGCCATACTAGAGATTAAATTTACTTATCCATTCCCACGATGCTTTAACAAAGTGGGCCACTAAATGCCAGGGTGTGTTATGGCTCAGTTCTAGACCCTTTTCTCTTTTCTCTTCTCCCTCCAATAAGGAGAGCTCATGCATGCCTAGAACTTAAATTCTCAAATGTATATGAATACTGTATTCACATTTATATCTTCAACTCAGATCTCTCATTCCAACTTCACATCCATTTAACCAATTCTCTACTTGGCTTTTTCAAAGGTACCTCAAACTGAACTGGTTCAAAATTGAACTCATGATCTCCACATCCCCACCAAGCACTCTTCCCCCATTGTGTTCTTTTCCACTGTTCCCAGTATTTGTGTGGACACCATCACACACCCAGTTACACAAGCCCAAAAATCAGAGGAATTATCCTGGCACTCACTTCTCTCATACTTCCTACCACCCATATCCAACCTATCACCAAGTGCTGTCAGTTTTACTTTCTATACCTTTCTCAAGTCTGTTCACTTCTCTTCATTTCTACTTCTTCTACTTTAATCCAATACACTCTTGTCTGTACTTGCAGTAACCACTTAACTGGCTTCTCATATTCCATCCCCATTCTCTTATAGAGAATACATCTATAGTTGTATTCTTTATAAGCAGCCAGAGTGATGCCGTTAAGTGAGAAAAAAAGACTACATCCCTAACTTACTTAAACCTTTCGAATGGGCCTGCTCATTACTCTTAGAATAAAACCCAAAGTCTTTACCAAGACATACAAATCCCTACACTGTTTGGCCCTACCTCTGTGTCTTCAGCCCCGACTTGCTTCTAATTCCTTTGTTCTCTCAGCAACAGCTATATTATACTTCTTAGAGTTCTTATTTTTACCATACTCCCTCCTGCTCCATATAGTCTTTGCCTATGATGTTCCCTTTTTTCTGGAATGCTGCTCTGTCCTGGTTTAGCCTAGATTACTAATCCTTTAGAAGTCAAGCCTTCTCTGACCTTCTGAGGAAGGCAAATCATCCATTTTAGCATTTTATAACAATATATTTTCTTTGTTGAACTTATTACAGTTTTATATTAATATGATTAATAATAATTATCAGCAATAAACCCTCCTTTCAGCAACCATGTAGGTAAAACATCTTGGAAGGAGATCCTGTAATCCTAGTCAAGTCTTTAGATGATTGCAATTCTGGATGAAACAGGTATTTTTGACACATAAAGAGGAAGAGAAGAAAGAGTCCTAGTGAGAGTAGCTCAGGGATAGGAGGGCAGCCAGGAGGTTGCATAATGGAAACCAAACAGAGACTATTTTTGAGGAACTACAGGCCAAAAGCATGCAACACAGCAGGTCTGGGGAGGGGTCCCCAAGCATCCATCCCTGATAGCTTGCCTTTCCTTCATTGATATAGATGATACATTACTCGTTTGACAAAAATACAAACTACATCCCAGGTGTTGTACCAGGTGCTGGAGTTAATGTAAATACCAAAGCTTCTTTGCCTTCAGATAGCTTTCACATAAAAATGACATCAAAGCAGCATTTAAGTTCTTAAAATTATTGTGAGTTTTAAAAAATAAGCATCCATGTCAGTAGGAGTGGGTTGTGGTGGGCTAAGGTTAGGGCAGGGAGAAAAACATCTGCTTTTCTGGAAATAAAGCTCCAGATTCATCTATTATGAACTTCATCTGAGGTGAAGGTGTTAAGGAACCTTCACTAAAGGCTCTATCTCCTTCTCCTTTCTGTTCACTCATAGCTAAGTCAGGATGACCTTGCCATCAGCCTAGGGCTAAGGAAGACATTTTGTACATGGCCATTTGACTTGAAGAGACTGCAAAATTTAAAATCAGTTCATGTTCCAGGGCTATGTACAACAGAGAAGACTGAGTCTTTACTCTAAGTGGACCTCCTGCCCAACATTCAAGTAGAGCAAAGATATTTGGTGAACCCAGTGCCTAACAATGCATCTTTTGAATTACATGAAGTACTCAGCATTTAAAAAATTAATAGAAGTCTCTAAAGTTTATAAAAATATAAAAAAGCAAAGGTTTCTCTAAGGTATTTATGCCTTAGAGAATCAGAAAAATGATGTGCCTGTGACTCTAAAAGGGAAAATTGGGAGGGGGCTTTTCTTAAGGGGCTAGTGAGATTTGAGCCCCACTATTGTCAGATCTTTGGATTTTCTAGGAGAAATCAGAAATCTGGATCTTTGTGAAATATTTGATAATTTTTAACATTAGCAAATAACTCAATTTTTAGGTGTATCTTTGAGACATTTTGAACCTGCACACCACCCACGTTTCAACACTCTTCTTTTTAATTTTGCTTTTTTGCGTTTCTTTTTTTGTTTTACACTTTCAACTTCTATTTTAGATTCAGGGCGTATATGTGCAGGTTTGTTAGTTTGGTGTATTGTCTGATGCTGAGGTTTGCGGTACAAATGATCCTATCAGGCAGGTAGTGAGCATAGTGCCCAATAGGTAGCTTTTCAGCCCTTGTCCCACTCCCCCCTCCCCTTTCTGGTAGTCCTCAGTGCCTATTGTTCTCATTTTTATGTCCATGTGTACCCAATGCTTAGCTCCCACTTACATGTGAGAACATGTCAACCCTCTGCTTTATACCCTCTCCCTTTGAATCTCATGCAATAACATTAGATGAATACCAAATCTAAATTTCTATCCCTGACCTCTCTTCTATGTTCCAGACTTTATGTCTAAATATCCGACATAGATATAGACATCAGGTGTCACTATTCAGATATTATAGATATAAAAATGCCCCATTCTCTTCATTGATTCCACTACCACTCTAGTTCTAGGACCCAACATCTGTTGTTGGAACTAATGTAACCAGTCCTTCACTGGTCTTTCTGCTTCTATTCTTGCTCCCAACAGTTTAATTTTCATTTACCTACAGCTTTCCATTATATTTTGAATAAAATGAAAACCCTTTATATGGGCTATGAAGCCCTTCATGGGTCTGGGCTTATAGGTGCTGCCTTTGGTAAATGAATCAATATTTACATTTCACAAGCCTTCCATTTTGATACAGTTTGGCTGTATCTCCACCCAAATCTCATCTTGAATTGTAATAATCTCCAGTGTCAAGGGCTGGGCCAGGTGGAGATAAGTGAATCATGGGGCAGTTTTCCCCATACTGTTCTCCTGGTAGTGAATAAGTCTCAAGAGATCTGATGGTTTTATAAAGGGGCATTCCCCTGCACATGCCCTCTTGCCTGCCACCATGTAAGATATCCCTTTGCTTTTCCTTTATCTTCTGCCATGATTGTGAGGCCTCCCCAGCCATGTGGAACTGTGAGTCCATTAAACCTCTTTCCTTTGTAAATTACCCAGTCTTGAGTATGTCTTTATTAGCAGCATGAGAACAGACTAATACACATTTCTTACAAAATCCACAAAGCCATTATCATGTTCTTCTTTTGCTACTTCTACTTCATAGGGAGCATAGAGTATAGTTACGGTGTAGTTCTCTATTTTTTTTTTTTTAAAAAAGCTCATGTAGGATCCTTTGTTTTAAAGTTAGAATGTATTTTTGTTCTTAAGAAATGGTATAAACTCACCAACAACAGAGACGTAGAGTTGGCTAATTAATTCTGTAATTTTTATGAATAGGGGAACACAACAGCAAAGAAAAGGAAGAATAATTGGAAGAATTAGGGCCTAATTTTAAGTTATTCATATTTTGTTTTATTATGTAGGGTTTTAAATTATCTTTTCATTCTTTGAATTCCTGCTCAAGGAACAATTAATATCAAAAGTGCATTATTAATTTCTGAGGGTGTGCATGCATATCTGTGAGGTATGCACAGCATGTAGCATATGCCCAAACATTTTTATTGAGGTAAAATTCACATAACACAAAAATAACTACTTAAAAGTGTATAATTAGAGTGACATTTAGTACATTCAAAATGTTGTGCAACCATTGCTTCTATCTAGTTTTGTTTTGTTTTGAGACAGAGTCTCACTCTGTTGCCCAGGCTGCAGTGCAGTGGCATGATCTTGGATCACTGTAACCTCCGCCTCCCAGGCTCAAGCAATTCTTGTGACTCAGCCTCCCGAGTAGCTAGGATTACAGATGTGAACCACCTTGCCAGTCAATTTTTGCATTTTTAGTAGAGACGGAGTTTCGCCATGTTGGCCAGGCTGGTCTCGAACTCCTGACCTCATGTGATCCACCCACCTCGGTCTCCCAAAGTGCTGGGATTACAGGCATGAACCACCACGCTCAGCATTCTATTTAGTTTCAAAAAGTTTTCATCACACCAAAAATAAACCTTATACCATTTAAGTAGTCACTGCTTACCGTTCTCTAACCCCACCCACTGGCAACTCTTAATTTCCTTTCTATTTCTATAGGTTTTCCTGTTCTTGATATTTCATATAAATGAAATAATCAAATACGTGACCTTTAGTCACTGGTTTCTTTTGTTAGCACAATGTTTTTTATTTTTTGTTTTGTTTTGTTTAGTTTTTTTTTGCACAAATCCCATCAGATTTCTTTTATTCTAAAATATATAAGACTTCAAGTCTAGAAATATCTGTAAGAGTTAAAAGCTCCTTTTAAGATGCCACAATATTATACTATAGTCAAATCAATCTTTCCCAGAAATTCTACTTACAGTTGAATTTCATTCAGCACAGGTGAGAACCTGTACAGAATGGAAAACTTTCTTCTATGCTCTTTCCATCACCACTAGCAGCAGTTCCAAGCCTTAGGCTCCTTCTCTTCAAATCCTGCCCTATGAAAGTCTGTTTCTCCTCTCCATTTCCCCCTGATTATATGATGACTGGTGCAATATGCCACATTCTGATGTGTCTAATAACATGATGCTATTATACAATTTCCTTTTTTACAATACCTTCTTCTTTCTTCCACCAGGCCACCTAAAATGGAATCTTGATCAAACTCCCTATGGGCATTCCCATAGTCATACACTCACCCAGGGACAACAGCAACTGCTACTGGCGCTGAGATTTTGGAAGTTCTTAAAGTACAACTTAAAGGTGAATTGTGCTTTCTGTTTAAAGACACCCTAGGACTACGTCTCTATTCATATAACGAAAGAAAATATGTGTTTTAAACCTTTTTCACAGCAGAATTGTTTTAGATAAGGTTTTGGACACTGAAAAATTCCTCCCATCTGGGTAGAATCTTGAACATTTTTCACAGACTATCTTGTACCTCTTTTTTTTCTTCTTCTTCTTCTTCTTTTTTTTTCATTATACTTTAAGTTCTGGGGTACATGTGAAGAACGTGCAGGTTTGTTACAGAGGTATACACATGCCATGGTGGTTTGCTGTACCCATCAGCCCGTCATCTACATTAGGTATTTCTCCTAATGCTATCCCTCCCCTAACCCCCCCACATCCAGACAGGCCCCAGTGTGTGATATTCCCCTCCCTGTGTCCGTGTGCTCTCATTGTTCAACTACCCCTTATGAGTGAGAATATGTGGTGTTTGGTTTTCTGTTCTTGTGTTAGTTTGCTGAGAGTGATGGTTTCCAGCTTCATCCATGTCTCTGCAAAGAACATGAACTCATTGTTTTTTATGGTTGCATAGTATCCCATAGTGTATATGTGCCGCACTTTCTTTATCCAGTCTATCATTGATGGGCATTTGGGTTGGTTCTAAGTCTTTGCTATCATTAACAGTGCCACAATAAACATATGTGTGCATGTGTCTTTATAGTAGAATGATTTATAGTCCTTTGGGTATATACCCAGCAATGGGATTGCTGGGTCAAATGGTATTTCTAGTTCTAGATCCTTGAGGAATTGCCACACCACACTGTCTTCCAAAATGATTGAACTAATTTACACTCCCACCAACAGTGTAAAAATGTTTCTATTTTTCCACATCCTCTCCAGTATCTGTTGTTTCCTGACTTTTTAATGATCATCATTCTAACTGGCATGAGATAGTATCTCATTGTGGTTTTGATGTGCATTTCTCTAATAACCAGTGATGATGGGCTTTCTTTCATGTTTGCTGGCTGCATAAATGTCTTCTTTTGAGAAGTGTCTGTTCATATCCTTTGCCCACTTTTTGATGTTTTTTTTTTTTCTTGTAAATTTGTTTGAGTTCTTTGTAGATTCTGGATGTTAGCCCTTTGTCAGATGGATAGATTGCAAAATTTTTCTCCCATTCTGTAGGTTGCCTGTTCACTCATTAACACAACTTTTTTTTATTATATTTTAAGTTTCAGGGTACATGTGCACAACATGCAGGTTTGTTACATATGTATACATGTAGCACAACGTTTTTAAGGTTCATTCATGTCGTAGTATGTAACAGTATTTCATTCCTCTATGTAACGGAATAATATTCCATTGTTTGGATATATCACACTTTGTTTATCTTTTCATCTGTTGATGGATATTTTTGTTGGTTCTACCTTTTGGTTATTGCGAATAGTGCTGCTACGTACATTTGTGTACAAGAATTTATTTGAACATCTGTTTTCAATTCTTCTGTGTATGTAACTGGGAGTGAAATAGCTGGACCATCCAGTAACTGTAGCTTTTTGAGACTTCCAAGCTATTTTCCACAGTTTTCCACAGTAGGTGTATCATTTTACTTTCCCAACATCAATGGATGAGGGTTCCAATTTCTCCATATTCTCATCAACACTTGTTATTTTCCAATCTAGTTGGTGGGAAGTAGTATCACACTATGACTTTGATTTGCATTTTCTTAATGCCTAGTGATGTTGAGCACCTTTTCGTGTGCTTGTTGGCCATTTGTATATCTTTGGAAAAACATCTCTTCAAATCCTTTGCCCATATTTTAAGTGGCTTGTTTGTCTTTCTCTTGTTGAGTTTTTAAAAGTTCTCTATGCATTCTGGCTGGGCGCCGTGGCTCATGCCTGTAATCCCAGCACTTTGGGAGGTCAAGGTGGGTGGATCACTTAAGGTCAGGAGTTCAAGACCAGCCTGGCCAACATGGTGAAACCCCATCTCTACCAAAAATACAAAAATTAGTTGGGTGTGGTGGTGTGAGCCTGTAATCCCAGCTACTCGGGAGGCTAAGGCAGGAGAATCGCTTGATCTCAGGAGGCAGAGGTTGCAGTGAGCCGAGATGGTGCCACTGCACTCCAGCCTGGGCAACAGAGCGAGACTCCATCTCAAAACAAACAAACAAACAAACAAACACAAACTTCTTTTCTTTTCTTTTTTTATTTTTTTTTTGTGTGAGACAGAGTCTCACTGTGTAGCGCAGGCTGGAGTACAGTGGCACCATCTCGGCTCACCACAACCTCCACCTCCCGGGTTCAAGCTATTCTCCTGCCTCAGCCTCATGAGTAGCTGGGATTACAGGCTCCTGCCACCACGGCTGGCTAATTTCTTATTTGTATTTTTAGTAGAGACAAGGTTTCACCATCTTGGCCAGGCTGGTGTTGAACTCCTGACCTTGTGATCCACCCGCCTCGGCCTCCCAAAGTGCTGGGATTACAGGCGTGAGCCACCGTGCCCAGCCGAAAGAAAAGTGTTCTTTATGTGTTCTGATACTAGACCCTTATCAGATATATGATTTGCAAATATTTTCTTTTATTCTACAGGTTGCCTTTTCACTTTCTTGATAATGCCCATTGATGCACAAAAGTTTTTAATTTTGATAATGTTCAATTTATTTGTTTTTTCTTTGTTTGTGCTTTAGGTGTTATATGTAAAAATCCAATCCCAAATGCAAGGTCATGAAAATATACCCCTATATTTTCTCCTATGAGTTCCTGTTTTAGCGCTTGTATTTTAGTCTTTAATTTATTTTAAGTTAACATTTGTATATGGTAAGAAGTAAGATATGCTACATTCTTTTGTATGGGGATATCCAGTTACCCCAGCCTATTTGGTGAAGAAACTGTTCACTACTGATTGAATAATCTTGGCAGTTACATCACCAGTGTTGGGTCATATTGAATTAGTGATTGAACAAAATCCCCTTTTGTTGTTGTTTTTCATGAATTCTGGGTTTCCCATATTTTGTAATACCATACTTGACTCAATGTTTCCAAGTATAGAACTTGACACTTATCTTGGATAGATTTCACCCTGTGGATTTTTATTCAATTATTCATTCAATAAACATTTATTGAAGTTCTACTACATATCAGGCACTGAACTTATCAAAGCAGTTCAAGATTGACAAGATTGTTTAAATGGTTGCAACAAAGTATAAAATTTTTCTTTCTCCCTGTCTTATTTTCAAGAGACATACATAACACACATTCATGACTCTCATTTCATCACTGAGATTTACCTCATAGGATCAGAAATGGGAGGAAGTAAAGAATGGTAAGGGTTGGGGTGAAACTTGGTAATGGAATTAAGTTCAGGGATGTGAAAGGGAAAGTGGGATGAAATAAGGGTGTCTATTACATATGCCACTCAGTCATTTGTTCATTTACCATATTTTCTTTGAAATGCCTACTATGTCTCAGGCACTATTCTAGACACTGGCGGACATATTAGTGAATAAGAAAAATAAATCCCTGTCCTTGTGTTACCTTCATTCAAGTTGGGGAGACAGATATAAACACATAAACAAATATCTGAGGTCAGACAGTGTTAAATAAAAGCAAGGTAAAAGACAGTGAGTGATTAGGGGCTGCTATTTTAATGAAGGAAGGCTTTTTAAAGAAAGTAACATTTGAGCAGAGACATAAAGGAGATAACAGAGAAAGATACAGGACAATCTAGAAGAAATGTTTTAAGCAGAGGGAATAACTAATGAAAGGGGCCTGAGATGAGAGCATGTCTGGTACATTCCAGGAACAGTGAGGGGAACATTGTGGCAAAATCACAGACAGAAAAGGGGAGAGTCGCAAAAGATGAGGTCAGAGAGGTAGCAGAATCCCAGAGTGCATAAGGCCTTGGAGGTCATGATCAGGCTTTGACTTTTATTGTGCATGAGACAGAAAGCAATTAAAAGGTTACAAAGAGAGTAGTGACAATGTCTGATCCATATTTTTAAAGTGTCACTTTAGGCCAGGGGCAAGCAAAAAGACCACTAAGTCAGCTATTGCATTAATCCAGATGAGGGATTATGGTAGCTTGTATCACAGTAGTAATGGTAGAGGTGTTGAGATCATGTTCCAAAGGCAGAATTTCCTCAGTATGCTGTTGGATAGGATGTAGAGTGTCACAGAGACTTCCAAGAGATGACCTCAAGGTTTTGGGCCTTGCCAAATGAAAAGATGGAATTGTCATTATTTGAAATGGAGAAGAGTGAAGGTTAAGTAGGTTTGGTGATAAAGGGTGAGGAACAAGAATTAAGTTTGGGACATGTTAAGTTTGAGATGCTTAACAGATATCCAAGTAAAGATATCACGTAGGTGGTTAGATATATGTTATAATTTCAGGGGCATGGTTTTAGCTGGGTATATACAACTTAAGAATAGTTGACATTTAGATGGCATGTGAAGGCATAGGACTGGAGGATAGTACCTAAAAAGTGAGCATACATAGAAACAAGCTCTGAACATTGATCCTTGTATCACTCCAAAGTTTAGAGTTGGATGAGATACGGAAGATTCAGTAAAGAAACCAGAGCCAGAGAGGTAGGAGGAAAGCCAAGAAAGCATAGGAAGCTAGAAGTAACATAAATAAACTGTTACCAAGAAAATGAACGACTAAAACTATCTTTTGCTATATATAATTTTGAGTAAGATGAGGACTGAAATTTTACTACTGGATTTAATACCTTGGAGGTTATTGGCGAACTTGACAAGCCCATTTCAGTGAAATGGTAGGGATAAAATCCTATAGTTAAAAATAACAAACAAAAAGATAGTTTAATGGTTTACTTCATAGGTTTCCACGAAAAATATAATTGCCTATTAGAGAAATCATAACAGAGAAGGGACAGAATGAAGTGAGTTCTGACAGATAAATAGAAATTTGCTGGGAAAAGAAAAGAAGGGATACTCTAGATAGAGGAAACAGCATAAGCAAAAGGCACAGAAGTCTTGATTTGCACAAGACTGTGTTCAAGCCACAATGAGCAATTTGTCTTCACTGAAAACACAGCATTCGTGAGAGGTGAAGTTCTGGTAATAGTTGAATTATTGTTCATATAACTTTTGGCTTCATTTCCAGCATGACAGCAGGATTTCAAGTGAGACCTTCGGTCATTTGTATCATCACCAGGTGGTAGTGAAGGCATCACCACATATTGTTTATTAAGGATACACTTGTGCTTGATTCTGTCCTCAAACTATGTAAGTAAGCAGTAATACCATGTCAGTTTTCCCCCAGTTAAGGTATAACCATAATTTCAACATAAATATGAACAGTTTTACTCTTCCAAACATAAAAAGATACCGTAAATTCACAGATACAAAAACAGGGTGTTAATGAAATATGATTAAACAAACAGATTCAAGAAAATAAGAGATTTCAAAAATAGACACATATATGAGGATTTGTATTTGATAAATGTGGTGGCATATAAAATTAATTAGAAAAAATAGATTACTTAATAAATTAAATAATCTTTAATTTATAAATAAATTAGATTGCATTTGGCAAACCAGCTATTCATTTGGGAATAACAAAGTTAAATTCTTACCTAACACAATATAATCCACTCTCTACCCACACACAAAAAAAATGAACAAAGGATATAAATAGGCAATTCATAGGAAAATATAAATGACCTGAGTCTCAACTTCAATTAACTGTTAGTAAATGCTGGTCGGGTATGGTGGCTCACGCCTGTAACCTCAGCACATTGGGAGGTCAAGGAAAGCGGATCACTTGAGCTCAGGAGTCCAAGGCCAACTTGAGCAAAGCAGTAAAACCCTGTCTCTACCAAAAATATAAAAAAAAATAGCCTGGTGTAGGGGCATGCGCCTGTGGTCCCAGCTACTTGGGAGGCTGAGGCGTGAGGATTGCCTGAGCCCAGAAGGCAGAGATCGTGCTACTGTAATCCAGCCTGGGTGACAGTGAGACTCCATCTCAAAAAAACTACAAAAAACAAAAAATTGTTAACAAATGCAAAGTAAACAATAATGAGATGTTTTTAGCCCCTTAGATTGTCAATTTTTAAGAAAGTTGATGATACCCTGTGTTGGCAAGAGTATGAAGAAAGTTTCATGCACATGCACAGTTGGCGGGTATGGAAATTGGTATAGCATTTCTTTTTTTTTTTTTTTTTTTTTTTTTTTTACTGGAGGGGCAGCGTTTTCATTTTTTTCTTTCCACCTTTTATTTTATGTGGAGCTAGTACTTGTGCAGGTTTCATATATGGCTTAATTGTATGTCACGAGGGTTTGGTGTAGAGATTATTTCATCACTCAGGTAATAAACATAGTACCCAATAAGCAGTTTTTCGATCTTCACCCTCTTCCCACCATCCACCCTCAAGTAGGCCCTGGTGTCTATTCCCCTCTTTGTGTACATGTGTACTCCAATGTTTAGCTGTCACTTATAAAAGAAAATGCATTATTTGGTATTCTGTTCCTGCATTAATTACCTTTTTATAATGTCTGCCATCTCCATCCATGTTGCTGCAAAGGACATGACCTTGTTCCTTTTTATGGCTATGTAGTATTCCATCGTGCATACGTATCATGTTTTCCTTACCAAGTCTACTGTAAATGGCATCTACGTTTATTCCATGTATTTGCTATTGTGAATAGTGCTTCAGTGAACATACGAGTGTGTGTGTCCTTATGGTAGGATAATTTATATTCCTTTGGGCATATACCCATTAATGGGATTGCTGAGTTGAAAGGTAGCTCTGTTTTAAGTTCTTTGAGAAATAGCCAAACTGCTTTCCACAGTGGCTGAACTAATTTACATTTCCACTAACAGTGTATAAGCATTACCTTTTCACCACAATCTTGCTGGCAACAGTTATTTTTTGACTTTTTAATAAAAGTCATTCTGAGTGGTATGAGATGGCATCTATTCGTGGTTTTGATTTGTATTTATCTAATGATTAGAAATGTTTGTTGGCTGCATATATGTCTTCTTTGGAGAAGTGTCTGTTCATGTCCTCTGCCCATTTTTTTAACATGGTTCTTAGTGTTTTGCTAGCTAATTTAAGTTCCTTACAGATTATGGATATTAGGCCTTTGTCAGATGCATAATTTGCAAATATATTCTCCCATTTTGTAGGTCACCTGTTTACTTTGTTGATAGTTTATTTTGCTGTGCAGAAGCTCTTTAGTTTAATTAGGTCCCATTTGCCTGTTTTTGCTTCTCTTGGTATTGTTTTTGGAATCTTTGTCATGAAATTTTTTCCATGTCCTATGTACAGAATGGCACTTCCTAGGTTTTCTTTTAGGGTGTTTATAGTTTTAGGTTTTACATTCAAGTCTTAATCCATCTTGAGTTAATTTTTGTGTATGGTGAAAGGAAGGGGTCCAATTTCAATCACAGCACCATTTATTCAATAGGGAATCCTTTCCCCATTGCTTGTTTTACTCCACTTTGTTGAAGATCAGATGGTTGTACGTGTGCTATTTTATTTCTGGGTTCTCCATTCTGTTCCATTAGTCTATGTGTCTGTTTTTTTGCACCAGCACCATGCTATTTTGGTTAGTGTAGTCTTGTAATATACTTTGAAATCAGGTATTGTGATGCCTCTAGCTGTGTTCTTTTGCTTAGCATTGTTTTGGCTATTCGAGCTCTTTTCTGGTTTCATATGAATTTTCAAAGAGATTTTTCTAAGTATGTGAAAAATATTTTTGGTAGTTTGATAGGAATAGCATTGTATTTGTAAATTGCTTTGCAGTATGGCCACATTAACAATATTGATTCTTCCTATCCACAAGCATGGAATGTTTTTCCATTTGTTTGTCTTGTTGCTGATTTCTTTCAGCAGTGTTTTGTAATTTTCTTTGTACAAAATTTCTTTCACATCCCTGGTTAGCTGCTTTCCCAGGTTTCTTAGGCTATTAAGAATGGGATTGTATTTTTGATTTGGCTCTCAGCTTGAGTGTTTTTGGTGTGTAGAAATGCTGTTGTACACTGATTTTGTATTCTAAAACCTTGCTGAAGTTATTTATAAGATGTAGGGGCTTTTGGGCTGAGACTATGGGCTTTTCTAGGTGTAAAGTCATATTATCTGTGAAAAGAGATAGTTTGATTTCTTCTGTTCGTATTTGGATGCACTTTTTTTCTTTTTCTTGCCTTATTGCTCTGGTTAGCACTTCCAGTACTATTTTGAATGGAAATGGTGAGAATTGGCATCCTTGTCTTCTTCAGATTCTCAAGGAGAATGTTTCCAGCTTTTGCCCATTCAGTATGATGTTGGCTGTGGGTCTGTCAAAGATGGCTCTTATTTTTTTGAGGTATCTTCCTTCAATGCCTAATTAGTTGAGGTTTTTAACATGAAGGGATGTTGAATTTTATTGAAAGCCTTTTTTGCATCTATTGAGATGATCATGTGGTTTTTGTTTTTAGTTCCGTTGATGTGATGAATCACATATATTGATTTGTGTATGTTTAACCAACCTTGCATCCCTGAAATAAGGCCTACTTGATTGTGGTGGATGAGCTTTTTGATGTAGCTGCTGGATTCAGTTTGCTAGTACTTTGTTGAGGAGTTTTGCATCCATGTTCATTAGGGATATTAGCCGGAAGTTTTCTTTTTTTGTTCTGTCTGTGCCATGTTTTGGTATCAGAATGATGCTGGCCTCATACAATGAGTTAGGGAGGAATCCTTCCTTCTCCATTTTTGAAATAGTTTCAGTAGGATTGGCACCAGCCCTTTACACATCAGCTGTGATTTCATCTGGCCCAGGGCTTTTTCTGGTTTGTACACTTTTTATTACTGATTAATTTCAAAGCTTTTTATTGGTCTGTTTAGGGTTTCAATTCCTTCCTGTTTCAATCTTAGGAGGTCATCCAGTTTGTGTGCATAGAGGTGCTCATAATAGTCTCTGAGGGTTTTTTTTTTTTTTTTGTATTTCTGTGGGGTCAGTGATAATGGCCACTTTGTCATTTCTGGTTGTGTTTTTTCATATATTCTCTTTTTTATCTTGATTAGTCTATCTAGCAGTCTACCAATCTTATTCATTCCTTCAAAGAGCTAAATTTTAGTTTTGTTCATCTCTGTATGGTTTTTTCACATCTCAATTTCACTCATTTTAAAACCAAGTTTGGTTATTTCTTTTGGTATGGTAGCATTGGGATTGGTTTGTGCTTGTTTTTCTAGTTCTCCTATGTGTGATGTTAGGTTGTTAATTTAAAATCTTTCTAACATTTCGATGTGGGCATTTAGTGATATAAACATTCCTCTTAGCACTGCTGTATCCAAGAGATTCTGGTATGTTGTTTATTTGTTTTCACTAGTGTCAAAGAATTTCTTGATTTCTGCCTTAATTTCATTGTTTACCTGAAAGTCATTCAGTAGCAGGTTGCTGAATTTCTACATAATTGTATTGTTTTGTGAGGCCTTCATGGTATTGATTTTTATTTTTATTGCACTGTGGGAGTAAGGTGGTATTGCACTGTGGTTTTGATTTGCACTTCCCTGATCATTAGTGATGCTGAGCATTTTTTCATATGTTTGCCGGTTATTTGTACGTCTTCTTTTGAGAATTGTCTATTTATGTCCTTAGCCCACTTTTTGATGGGATTGTTTTTTCTTTCTTTTCTTTCTTTCTTTTTTTTTTCCTGCTAATTTGTTTGAGTCCCTTTTAGATTCTGGATATTATTCTTGTCAGATGTATAAATTGTGAAGATTTTCTCCCACTCTGTAGTTTGTCTGTTTAATCTGCTGACTGTTCTTTTTGCTTTTCAGAAGTTCCTTAGTGAAGTTCCACCTATTTATCCTTGTTTTTGTTGCATTTGCTTTTGGGTTCTTGGTCATGAAATCTTTGCCCAAGCCAATATCTAGAAGGGTTTTTCCAGTGTTATCTTCTAGAATGTTTATAGTTTCAGGTCTTACATTTAAGTTATTGATCCATCGTGACTTGATTTTTATATAAGGTGAGAGATGAGGATATAGTCTCCTACATGTAGCTTGCCAATGATCTTAGCATCATTTGTTGAATAGAGTGTCCTTTGTTCCATGTGGCCATTTTTATACCAGTACTATGCTGTTTTGGTGACTATGGCCTTATAGGATAGTTTGAAGTCAGGTAACGTGATGCCTCCAGATTTGTTCTTTTGCTTAGTTTTACTTTGGCTATGCAAATTTTTTTTTGTTCCATATGAATTTTAGGATTGTTGTTTCTATTTCTGTGAAGAATAGTGGTGGGTGGCATTTTTTATGGGAATTGCATTGAATATGTAGACTGCTTTTAGCAGTATGGTCATTTTCACAATATTGACTCTACCCATCCATGAGCATGAGATGTGTTTCCATTTGTCTGTGTCATCTATGATTTATTTCAACAGTGTTTTGTAGTTTTCTTGTAGAGGTCTTTCACCTCCTTGGTTAGGTATATTCCTAAGTATTTTTTTTTTTTTTTGCAGGTATCATAAAAGGGGTTCAGTTCTTGATTTAATTCTCAGCTTGATCACTGTTGGTGTATAGCAGAGCTACTAATTTGTGCACATTAATTTAGTATCCTGAAACTTTTCTAAATTCATTTATCAGTTCTAGGAGCTATTTGGATGAGTCTTTAGAGATTTCTAGGTATGCAATCATATCATCAGAAAACAGTTATAGTTTGATTTCCTCTTTACCAATTTGAATTCCTTTTATTTCTTTCTCCTGTCTGATTGCCCTGGTTAGGACTTCCAGTACCATGTTGAATAAAAGTGGTGAGAGTGGGCATCCTTGTCTTGTTCCAGTTCTCAGAGGGAACGCTTTCAACTTTTCCCCTTGCAGTATTATGTTGGCTGTGGGTTTGTCACAGATGGACTTTATTACATTGAGGCATGTCTCTTGAATGCTGATTTTGCTGAGGGTTTTAATCTTAAAGGAATGCTGGATTTTGTAAAATGTTTTTCTGCATCTATTGAGAAGATCATGTGATTTTTGTTTTTAATTCTGTTTACGTGGTGTATCAAATTTATTTACTTGCATATGTTAAACCATCCCTGCATCCCTGGAATGAAACCCACTTAATCATGATGGATTATCTCTTTGATATGCTATTGGATTCAGTTAGCTAGTATTTTGTTAAGGATATTTGCATCTATGTTCATCAGAGACATCAGTCTGTAGTTTTCTTTTTTTGTTATGTCCTTTCCTGGTTTTGGTATTAGGTTGATACTGGCTTCATGGAATGATTTAGGGAGGATTCGCTCTTTCTCTGTTTTGTGGCATAGTGTCAAAAGGATCGGTACCAATTCTTCCTTGAATGTCTGATATAATTCAGCTGTGAATCCATCTGGTCCTGGACTGGTTGTGTTGGCCATTTTTTTAATTACCATTTCAATCTCACTGCTTGTTATTTTTCTGTTCAGTGTTTATAATTCTTCCTAATTTAAGCTAGGAGGGTTGTATATTTCCAGGAATTTATCCATGTCCTCTAAGTTTTCTAGTTTATGTGTGTAAAGGTGTTCATAGTAGCCTTGAATGACCTTTCATATTTCTATGGTGCCAGTTGCAATATCTCCCATTTCATTTCTAATTAATGTTATTTGGATCTTCTCTCTTTTTTCTTGGTTAACCCTCCTAACAGTCTATCAATTTTATTTATCTTTTCAAACAACCAGCTTTTTGTTTCATTTATCTTTTGTATTGTTTTGTTTCAATTTCATTTAGTTCTGCTCTGATCTTTGTTATTTCTTTTCTTCTTGTGGGTTTGAGTTTTGTTTTTCTTTCTTCTCTTCTGCTGGGTTTAAGTTTTGTTCTTGTTTCTCTAATTTCTTGAAGTGTGACCTCAGATTATCCATTTGTGCTCTTTCAGATTTTTTTATGTAGGGATTTAAGGCTAAGAACTTTCCTCTTATCACTGCTTTTGCTGTTTCCCAGAGGTTGTGATAGGTTGTGTCAATATTATCATTCAATTCAAAGAATTATTGTATTTGCATCTTCATTTCATTGTTGATCCAATGATCATTCAGGAGCAGGTTATTTAATTTCCATGTATTTTCATGGTTTTGAAGGCTCCTTTGGAGTTGATTTCCAATTTTATTCCACTGTGGTCTGAGAGAGTACTTGATGTAATTTCAATTTTTTTAAATTTAATGAGACTTATTTTATGGCATATCATATCATCTATCTTGGAGAAAGTTCCATGCACTGATGAATAGAATGAATATTCTATGGTTGCTGGATAGAATGTTCTGTAAATGTCTGTTAAGTCCATTGTTCTAGGGCATAGTTTAAATCCATTGTTTCTTTGTTGACTTTCTGTCTTCTTGACCTGTCTAGTGCTGTCAGTAGAGTATTGAAGTCCCCCACTATTATTGTGTTGCCATCTGTCATTTCATAGGTCTAGTTGTAATTGTTTTATAAATTTGAAAGCTCCAGTGTTAGGTGCATATATATTTAGGATTGCGATATTTTCCTGTTGGACAAGCTCTTTTATCATTATATAATATCCCTCTTTGTCTCTTTTAACTGCTGTTGCTTTATTAAAGTTTGTTTTGTCTGATATAAGAATAGCTAATCCTGCTTGCTTTCTGTGTCCATTTGCATGGAATATCTTCTTCCACCCTTTTACCTTAAGTTTATGTGTGTCCTTATGTGCTAGGTGAGTCTCTTCAAGGCAGCAGATACTTGGTTGTTGAATTCTTATCTATTCTGCAATTCTGCATTTTTTAATGGAGCATTTAGGCCATTTACATTCAACCTTAGTATTGAGATGTGAGGTAGTATTCCATTTATCATGCTATTTGTGCCTGAATACCTTTTTGTTTAATTGTATTTTGTTTATGGTCCTGTAAGAGTCATGCTTTAAAGAGGTTCTGTTTTGATGTATTTCCAGGATTTGTTTCAAAATTTAGAGCTCCTTTTAGCAGTTCTTGTACTGCTAGCTTAGTAGTGGTGAATTCTCTCACCATTTGTTTGTCTGAAAAAGACTGTATCTTTCCTTCATTTATGAAGCTTATTTTCACTGGATACAAAATTCTTGGGTGATAATTGTTTTGTTCAAGGAGGCTGAAGATAGGGCCCCAACTCCTAGCTTGTAAGGTTTCTGCTGAGAAATCTGCTATTAATCTGATAGGTTTCTTTAATAGGTTACCTGGTGCTTTTGCCTTACAGCTCTTAAGATTCTTTTCTTCATCTTGACTTTAGATAAGCTGATGACTATGTGCCTAGGCAATAATCTTTTTTGTAATAAATTTCCCAGGTGTTCTTTTGGCTTCCTGTATTTGGATGTCTAGATCTCTAGCAAGGACAGAGAAATTTTTCCTGGTTATTCCTTCAAATATGTTTTCCTAACGTTTAGATTTCCTCTTTCTCATTCTTAGGTTTGGTCATTTAACATAATCCCAAACTTCTTGGAGGCTCTGCACATTTTTGAAATTCTTTTTTCTTTGTCTTTGCTGGTTAGGTTACTTTGAAAACCTTGTGTTTGAGCACTGAAGTTATTTTTTCTGTTTGTTCAATTCTATTGGTGAGACTTTCCAGTACATTTTGCATTTCTCTGTGTTCTTTATTTTTTAAAGTTGTGATTGTTTTTTATTTATGCTATCTATTTCACTGAAGATTTCTTCCCTCCATATCTTGTATTTCTTTTTAAAAAATTTTAAAGTTTGGACTTCATTTTTCTCTGGTGCTTCCTTGATTAGCTTAATAATTGACAGTCTGAATTCTTTTGCCAGCAATTCAGGGACTTTTTCATGGCTTGGATCCATTGCTGGTGAGTTAGTGTAATTGGGGATAGGGGGGTGTTAAAGAACCTTGTTTTGTCATATTACCAGAATTGTTTTTCTGGTTCCATCTCATTTGGGTAGGCTACGTCAGAGGGAAGATCTCTGGCTGAAGGCTGCAGTTCAGATTCTTTTGTACCACGGGGTGCTCCCTTGATGTAGTACTCTCCTGATTTTCTTAAGGATGTGGCTTCCTGAGAGCCAAACTGTAATGAATGTTATTTTTCTTCTGGATCTAGCCACTCAGCAGGGCTACCAGGTTCCGGGCTGGTACTGGGGGCTGTCTGCACAGAGTGCTTTGATGTAAACCATCTTCAGTTCTCTCAGTCTCCAGTGAGACTGGCAGTGAGGTGGCAGGAGAGTGAAATGGACTCTGTGAGTGTCCTTAGTCGCAGCTGTTTAATACACTAGTTTTGTGCTGGTTGGCCTCCTGCCAGGAGGTGGGGATTTCAAGAGACCATCAGCTGTGGTAGTATAGGAGAGAATCAGGAGAATCAGGAGAATCAGGAGGTGGGTGGGGCCTTAGAACTCCCAAGAGAATATGGCCTTTGTCTTCAGCTATTGGAGTGGGTTAGGCATGTCTGAGCTCAGACTCTCCTTGGGCCTGGCGTGCTGAGGCTGCTGTGGGGGTTGGGAGGTTGGGAGTATGGTACCCATGCCAATGGAGTAATGCTCCCAGGAGAGTTATGGCTGCTCTGCTATGTCATGCAGGTTGTCAGGGAAGTAGGGGAAAGCTAGAAGTTACAGGCCTTACCCAGCTCCCATGCAACCCAAAAGGCCAGTCTCACTCCCACCGTGCCCCACCCTGACAGCACCAAGTTTGTTTCCGGGCAGTGAGTGAGCAGGGCTGAAAACTTGTCCCAGGCTACCAGCCTGCCAGCTGAGAAAGAAAGCATGGCTTTTGCATCTTTTTGCCTGTTGAGTCTGCACACTGGATTTATGCCCTCCCTCGAGTTTTGGCCAGGAGACTTCACGTTTGGTTCAAGTGGTTACAAAGTTTAGCTGGAGGTTTCCTTTTCCCTGTGGTCTTTCCCCAGTTCCTCTGGCAGCCCTCCCACAGGACCCCTGTGAGACAAGTCAGATTTAGCTTCCCCAGGGACTCAGATGGCTCACAGGGCTTTTCCTACTGTTTCCTCTACCCCTGTATTTCGCTCAGCTCTCTAAATTGTCTCAGATCCAGTTAAGTCATAGCCTTCTCCTGTGATCTGGACCTTCAGGTTCCCCAGTGAGCGTGTGTGCTGGGGAGTGGACAATCCCCCTTTCCCACTTTCCCAGTTTAGGCACTCACAGTATTTGGGCTATCTCCCGGGTCCTGCAGGAGTAATCCTCTTCCTTCAAAGGGTCTGTAGATTCTCTCAGCTTTTCTGGTCTATTCCTGCAGTAGTTCTTTGAGTGAAAGTTCATGATATGAGTCTCCACACCCTGCTCTGTCTGTCCAAGTGGGAGGTGCAATTTAGTCCTGTCTCCTTTCTGCCATTTTTTTCAGATATAACAGAGATTTAAAGACATTTTCATTTTGCAACTGATTAGATCTAGACAGTGTAGGAAGGTGAATCATCTTCACTGCTCAACTTTACGAGTGGCACCCCATTTATCCCACCCCAAAGTGTAACCTGGTATAAGATTTTAAAAGTACATGACTAGTACTTTTTCTCTCTCTCTTCCTGATTACACTTTTTTTCACATTGCAGACACTCAGTTTTCATATGTTCACAGAAATGATGTTTTGAGAAGTTCATAACTCCTCACAATATGACACTCGATGCAAATCTCATCAGCTACATTTGCACACCAACTACACTGTGGATTTTATGTTTGTTTTGCTTTGTTCTTATGATCTAATTTGCCAATTTAAGAAACTTTTTCTAATCTAGGCTGAATGCAGTGTTACAAAACTGATTCAGTTTTGATCCCATTTGGTACATTACAAGGGAGTATCTGACTTATAGATGGGTGCAAAACCTTTAAAAGCAGCTCTGAAGTAAACAATAAAACAGATAAATGCTAAGCCACTTATTTAAAGAGAAATCTTCCTATATTATGTCAAATATGGAAATACTTCTTTATTTTCTTCTTTTTTTCTATTGAGGTTGGGAGTTGGGGCATAAAATGGTCTCTTGTTGACAAGCAAAGATATTCTAAAGTAATTAAGTAATAGATTTTTCTGTCAAAGCTCTGGTGAAGGGATATATTCACAATTTTACCCAAAGCTGGTGAGCTGAACTAAGGATTGATACTAAAGTATGTTTGTTATTGTTCTATTCCTTACCTAAAGTAGAAGATAAACTGACCCCAGGAACATAAACCAGGCCTAAAGGATATGATTCAAATAATTTTCAAAAACATCATAAATTCTTTCAGTCTATCAGAGCTCCTCTCCAGTGAATGGAATTTTGTATATTTCACATGCTCTTCCTATTCACTCTATCCTTTTATTAATAATTGGCTGAAGATAGGTAAACCCTTTGAGAAAAATGAACAAAAATTGCCCCCGCCATGTGTACCTAATACACTAGTCCCAAAAGTTTCTCTCCATCTGTTGCTATACTCTTTTAAATATCCATGTTATTTTACTTGCTCTTCTCTTCATCTGGAATGCTTTCTCAATGAACCACTCATTACCACCACCCTTCACCCCTCAGTTGCTTACTGAATGTTCATCCTTCAAAATTCTGCTCAAATTCTAGCTCAAGCATTACCCTCATGATGACACTATCATCCTTCATGCCATGAAGCTCCCTATTCTAATCTATCAGTACCTGGCAAAGACCTTTAGTATAGTGTTGAGCATAATGGGAATTGTATAGTTATATTATTTCTTTGTTGGCCCTCACCTGTTTTTTTCTTTCTGGAGGGCCAACATAGACACTCTGTAGATACTCAATTTATTGTTTGCTTTAGCAAGGTTCCATGAAATAATTATTTTCCATCTTTATTGAAATAAATTGTACATTTTAAGGTATATAACATGATATTTTGATATATATACACATTATGAAATGATTACCAGCAAGCCTTCATTTAAAGTAGTTTTTGTTTTGTTTTGATACAGGGCCCTCGCTCTGTCACCCAGGCTGGAAGGTAAGGGCCTGATCACAGCTCACTGCAGCCTCAACCTCTTGAGCTCAAGTGATCCTCCAGCCTCAGCCTCCCAAGTAGCTGGGACTACAGGTACACACCATCATGCCTGGTTATTATTTTTTTATTTTTGTAAAGACAGGGTCTCACCATGTTGCCTAGACTGGTCTCAAACTCCTGGGCTCAAGGAATCCTCCCGCCTCAAATTGCTGGGATTATAGGCACAAGCAACTGTGATTAGCCTATGTTTTAGCACTGGAGCTCATGTTTTATCTGTAGTGGAGGCTGGAGTTCATGTTTTGTCTGTAGTGCTACAGTGTTTAAAACATAAGAGACACACAGCAAATTTTTCATTTGTTCAGTACTAGGGATACATTGTTAAATAAAACAATATGCCTTATAGAGCTAAATTTTAGTCAGGGAAAATGGACAATAAACAATATATAATATGTCAGAGAAACTAAGAGCAAGTAAAAGGGATGGAGAGTGCTGGGAAGTGTGTTGCTGTTTTACACAGGTCTCTCTGGGAGGCACTATTTGAATGGAGGCCTGAAAAATTAAGAAAGTGAGCCATGTAGGCCAGGCATGGTGGCTCACATCTGTAATCCCAGCACTTTGGGAGGCCGAGGCGGGTAGATCACCTGAGGTCAGGAGGTCGAGACCAGCCTAGCCAACATGGTGAAACCCCATCTCTACTGAAAATACAAAAATTAGCCAGGCGTGGTCGCAGGTGCCTGTAATCCCAGCTACTCGGGAGGCTGAGGCAGGAGAATCACTTAAACCGGGGAGGTGGAGGTTGCAGTGAGCTGAGATCGTGCCATTGCACTCCAGCCTGGGTACAAGAGCGAGACTTCGTCTCCAAAAAAAAAAAAAAAAAGAAAGAAAGAAAAAGAAAAAGAGAGAGAAAGAAAGTGAGCCATGTAAATATTGGAGGGAAAAGAAGTCCAAGCAGAAAAAATGACAAGTGCAAAGTTGCTCTGAGTTGAATAGAGTGAGTGAGTGGAAACAGGGAGTAGGAGATGGGGTCAGAGAGGGAGCAGGGACCAAATCATGCAGATTCTTTTATGTCAGGTATAGTACTTTGATTTTCAGTTTGAATAATATGGGAAGCCACTGAAGGGATCTGAGTGGAGGTGTGATCTGATCTAAGTTAGGTTAAAACAAAATCACTCTAGCTGATATGTTAGAATAAATTGTTAGGGGCAAGGATAGATGAGGAGTGATTAGTTAAGAGGCTATTATGATATTCTAAAAGAGAGATGGTGGTAGCTTGGATCAGGAATGGTAGACTGGAGGTGAAGAGAAGTGATTGGATTTAGGATATTCTGTTATTTAAGGTTAGAGCCAATAGCATTTGCCGATTTTGTTATTATATATGGACACAATGATGAATCTAATGTTTTTGGTCTTATTAACTGAAAGGAAAAGCTGCAGTTTACTGAAATGGGGAAGTCTGGGTGGAAAAGGTTGATGATAGCCATTGGAACGCTGAGTCGTGCTTTGGCTGGGTTAAGACTGGGACAAGTTAAGATGAATGGATGAAGATAAGCAGTTCTCATGTCTTTCCTACAAGCATATTAAGTCTACATGATTTTAGTGTTTTCTGAGTTACCATTAATCACAAAACTACAAAAATGAAATCAATGACTATTATAAAAATCACTACAATTTATTGTAAATAATAAGTACCAGGCACTGTGGGTGCTTTACATGCATACTCTCATCTCATCATTCCCCAAACCCTAGGAAGTACAAATTATTTTTTCATTTTCATATGATATAGCTGAGGTTCAGAGAAGTTAAGCATCCTATGTAAGTAATAACACTGCACTGGTAAGTGCCAGAGAGTATAGCACATCCTAAACCCGTTATGTATTTCTATTCTACATTCTTCCCCATAAACTAGATTTGAGCTATCCCTGTTACAGTAGATTTTCTCCAGATTTACAATTAGAGTAATGGATATTCTGGAAGGAGAAAAAGTATTTACTTAAGGCCTAACTACTGGCAGTGATGCAGACAGAAAGATACCATAGTCCAGGGAAATACCTTCTCATAAGAAACAATAGCTGACCACTAGAAAAGATGCCAGACAATAATAGAAAATGCAAATGTGACTTGAAGGCCCCATAACCTGTTGGAGGGAGCAGGTTACATTATCCATGCCCTGTTACTTGTAGATTGGAACACATGGAATCCTCTTATATAGTTGCTATTTTTAAAATAAAGTCAAGGTATCTATTCCATCTTAAGTATAGGACTTCCTTATACCTTATACAAAAATTAATTCAAGATGGATTAAAGACTTAAACATTAGATCTAAAACCATAAAAACCCTGGAAGAAAACCTAGGCATTATCATTCAGGAAATAGGCATGGGCAAGGACTTCATGTCTAAAACACCAAAAGCAATGGCAACAAAAGCCAAAATTGACAAATGGGATCTAATTAAACTCAAGAGCTTCTGCACAGCAAAAGAAACTACCATCAGAGTGAACAGGCAACCTACAAAATGGGAGAAAATTTTCGCAATCTACTCATCTGACAAAGGGCTAATATCCAGAATCTACAATGAACACAAACAAATTTACAAGAAAAAAACAAACAACCCCATCAAAAAGTGGGTGAAGGACATGAACAGACACTTCTCAAAAGAAGATATTTATGCAGCCAAAAAACACATGAAAAAATGCTCACCATCACTGGCCATCAGAGAAATGCAAATCAAAACCACAGTGAGATACCATCTCACACCAGTTAGAATGACAATCATTAAAAAGTCAGGAAACAACAGGTGCTGGAGAGGATGTGGAGAAATAGGAACACTTTTACACTGTTGGTGGGACTCTAAACTAGTTCAACAATTGTGGAAGTCAGTGTGGCAATTCCTCAGGGATCTAGAACTAGAAATGCCATTTGACCCAGCCATCTCATTATTGGGTATATACCCAAAGGATTATAAATCTTGCTGCTATAAAGACACATGCACATGTATGTTTATGGTGGCATTATTCACAATAGCAAAGACTTGGAACCAACCCAAATGTCCAACAATGATAGACTGGATTAAGAAAATGTGGCACATATACACCATGGAATACTATGCAGCCATAAAAAATGATGAGTTCATGTCCTTTGTAGGGACATGGATGAAATTGGAAATCATTATTCTCAGTAAACTATCGCAAGGACAAAAAACCAAACATCACATGTTCTCACTCATAGGTGGGAATTGAACAATGAGAACACATGGATACAGGAAGGGGAACATCACACTCTGGGGACTGTTGTGGGGTGGGGGGAGTGGGGAGGGATAGCATTAGTAGATATACCTAATGCTAAATGATGAGTTAATGGGTGCAGCATACCAGCATGGCACATGTATACATATGTAACAAACCTGCACATTGTGCACATGTACCCTAAAACTTAAAGTATAATAATAATAAAATAAAATTTAAAAAATTGAACAAAAAATAAAGTATAGGACAGACACATTACACTCCCCAGGACTCTAGACATTTTCACATGAATAGCTGTTTCTGTCTTCCTCTGAGAGGCACCCCTTAGTCTAAGAAAGACGCTGAGAAGTTGTTTTCAGAGGTTAGGCAAATGAAAAAGGATTGCATCTGATGTCTCTAGGCTATGAGGATGGAGGAGTGAAAGAAAAAGGTGTCTGCTACATCTGTTCTTCTAATTTAAAAGTACCACAACCCACATTTTACACTTCTTAAAAGTGCAGGTGGAAAAAGTATTGCTGATCATACCCGAATCCATACTAATGTAATGAAGGCAAAAACTGGAAAACCGGTGCAGACACTGAAGTGACTCAGACACCAGGGCTCTTTAAGCTGTCATCTGAGTCAAGCTTGCCCACTTGACTGTTAGCCTAAAATCAACTCAGTGTAGAAAGAGGCTTCTGAAGAGGTTTTGTAGTGCATTTTCATTTCTGAATGAAATCTACAATAGAGCTTCCTCTGACTTTTGATCTTCATTAAGAGAGTTCTTCTTGTGACTCAAGAAATGGGAATAAGAATGTGAAAGAAATGAACACCAAAAGGTCACAGTGACATAAAAAAATCATTTTCTCTGGGTTTAGCCATAGCCAAGACTTAATAGACAATGCACAAGTTTTTACGACATCACCTTTCTTTACCCAGAATGACCATAGTATACATAAGCTGGGCTAAACTGAGCCCACAGAGACTTGATACAGACTGGGAATTCTCCCAGAAAAATCCCTTGGCAATGATGTAGAAGACTCCATTGACTTCTCTCTCTATAGGCCACAATTGCCTATGGTTTATAAAGGCAGCTGTGAATGAAAAGCATCATGTTTTATATGGCATCAGAAATTGATAAACAATTCATGTACTTCAGGTAGAGAGATAGTATAGACTAGCAGTTAAGAGACTAGGCACTGAAGCCAGTTTGCTTGCATGCAAATCTACACTCTGTTATTCACAAGTTGTATGACCTTGGACAATTTATTTATTCAACAAAAACTGACTGAGGTTCTAATATATGTGAAGCTTTGTTTTAGGCACTTTGGATACCTCAATGAACAAAACAGGTACACACCCCTGCCTTCATCAAGCCTGCATTCTAGTGGGGAAATGTAGGCAATAAACAAATGTAATTTTATAGCATGTTTGAGTGTAAAAAGCATTAGGGTGAAACAAAAACGTAGAGCAAAGCCTACATTTCGTTTGTTTTGAGCTTCCTGCTTTAAGCCCTATTTCTGAGTTACCATTAATCACAAAACTACAAAAACAAAATCAATGACTATTATAAAAATAACTACAATGTATCATAAATAATAAGTACCAGGCACTGTGGGTGCTTTATATGCATACTCTCACCTCATCATTCCCCAAACCCTAGGAAGCATGCTGAGCTAGCAGGAAGAGAGCTACTTAACTTTTCTGGCCTCAGTCTCCTCACTTATAAAATGTATATCATAATGATTTAAAATGTGAAGTGCTGGACCAGTGCCTGCCACATAGGACATGCTTCATTAAATTTATTATTACTGTCCCACAATGTCATTTGACCAAAGACTGTTTTCTACCAAAATGTCATTAATGCCCTGGAAAAATAATTCTTTAGTTCAGCATCTATTTGTGGAAATAGTCACAGTATCCCATCTCAGAGTTAGGTAGATTTCAGAAACGTCTGAGAAGGGGTCAGCTAAATTGGATGCCATTTTTGTAAAATATTATATGGAGAATAAATATAGAAACAAGGCTTTATACTTACTTATAAAATTAATAACATTATAAAATGTTTCCTTCCTTAATGAGTGAAACCTCACCACTCTTCTTAGAAATAATCTCTTTTATCAATCCCTTCCTTTAACCAAACTTTCTCTTATGCTTCTATTAGTGCCCTCTGCCCAAGTCCTCATTTCATCCAATGTCTAGATAAATTACAACCTTAAAGAGTTTAGAGATTATTTCAGGCTTGTGCCCAGAATTGAGACTTTCATAAGTTTAGCTTTTCGGTCTACTAAGATCGGTAACTTTCTCTCTCTTTCTTTCTTTCTTTCTTCCTTCCTTCCTTCCTTCCTTCCTTCCTTCCTTCCTTTCTTTCTTTTCCTTCCTTCCTTCCTTCCTTCCTTCCCTCCTTCCTTCCTTCCTTCTCTTTTCTTTCTTCTTACTTTCCTTCCTTCCTTCCTCCCTCCCTCCCTCCCTCCCTCTCTCTCTCTCTCTCTCTCTTTCTTTCTTTCTTTCTTTCTTTCTCTCTCTCTCTCTCTTTCTTTCTTTTGTAAAAAGTAAGGGGAATGCACTGGCTCTCTGTCAAACATGCTTGGGGTGAAAGCTTAAGTAACACAGAAAAAATGTTGAAAGGAAGCATAACAAGGAGCCCTCATTCTAGAATCCTTGTTCTCCAAGACACTGGAGATGTCAGAAAAGCAGGAATGCTTATATCCAACTCCATTGATTTCTTACTCCACCCACTTATTGTGTGTGTGTGTCTTTCAGGGTGGGCAGGGAGTGGAAAAGGGGGAGAATTAGGAGAACAGAGTATGAGAGTCACCAAAGGAAAGAAAATAAGAAAGGAGGTAAGTGAGGCAAGGCAAATCAGAGGTCTTAAAACCAAGTTAAGGCTGGGCATGGTGGCTCACAGCTGTAGTCCCAGCAATTTGGGAGGCCTCGGCAGGAGGACCACTTGAGCCCAGGAGTTCAAGACCAGCCTAGGCAACATAGTGAGACCCCGTTTCTATTAAAAATGAAATATATATATATATAAAGCAAGTTCAACTCCAGGGAGTAGCATTACAAGAAAAAGAAAGCATAGGTACACAGAAATTTATCATATGAATAGGGCTTAAAGCAGGAAGCTCAATTGAAAAATTTCAATAATAAACCTCAATTTCTTTTCTCCCCCTTATTTAAAAGTACTTAATATTTTAATTAAAAAATAACACACGAAGTCATTAGAAATGTTCCACTATCATAGAGCAGAAAAAACTCCTTCATCTCTCTTTAAAGTAGGTTTGTACAAAAGTATTAGAACAGTATTATTAATACTATCATCAGTATAATTGAATGTATACCAGGTATCATATATTTTACATATTGTATGTTATTTATTTCCCAATTTTCTGGTAGCATCATTTTGACAGAGGAATAAACAGATGCTCAAAAAGGTTAAATCACTCATCCAAAGATACTCAGCTGATAAGTAGTGGGGCCATGATTGGAATCCAGATTTGGCACATTCCCAAACTTTTTCACTTTGGCATGTTGACTTCCAAGTATAATTTGTTCACATTTTGTTTTTTTCATATATGTCAGTCTTACATCCTCAAATAGACCATGAACTGTCATTGAGTATTCTTTCTCACCCCTCCCACAGCCCATACCACAAGGCAGGGCACACAACAAATTTCATTAATGTCCTAGTAAGTGTTTCATAAACCTTTATGGCTTTATTATCATTTCAGTTAATAAGAAGTAGAAAATAATCAAGTAATGACAACCTTAATGGTAATAAAAATTATGAAATCTTACTCAAAACATGTTCAGAGAAAAAACTATCACCCAGTTTTTGCAGATGTAGATACTGATTCCATAAATGTTTATTGAGTATCTACTAAGTGCAAGGGTTTGCACAATAAAGACACACACACAGTTGGAAGTGATTTTTCCTGGGATTAAGTAGGAGTGTTTCCCTCAAATGAGGACCTTTCTATTTATGACCATACTTACTAAGGACTATCAACTACGTTCTGAAGTATATGATGAGTCACATCAAACTTACATAGGTACTGTGGCAATAATGAAAGCCATCAGGCCCTGGCTGTGGCAAGTACCCTTTATTTGAATCTAAAGTTCAGCCAACATGGGCCATGTGGCTTTTCTCCAAGAATCATCCTACCGGGATGCTAAAGAAAAAGCTGAAGAAGGCAGAAACATGACAAGATAAATCACAATTCTTCTTCTCTGTCTTTGGGAAAAGAATTTCCAGGTCAGAAGAACTGAGCTTTCAGGGCAGTCTGATAAAATCACAGCCACGTGAAAACTAAAGGAGTCAGGATACAAGTCCAAAAGCAATAAATAATGCCAATAGACAAGTCAGTCCTGCCCACTCAGAAACGTTCTCTTTCCTCTCCCCTTTCTTCACTTTTCTCCCTTTTCTCTAACTGCAGGCTATTCTTTCTCCAACCTCTTCCTTTCCAGCCCTTCTCTCCATCCATTCCCCTTCCTTTGCCTTTTATCTTTTCCTTTCTTGATTATCCCTTTCACAGTCATAGGCAGGAAGCCTTATGTGTGTGGTGTCTGAATTTAGTGTTTTCCTTTTTTTTTTTTTTGAGATGGAGTCTTGCTCTATTGCCCAGGCTGGAGTGCAGTGGTGTGATCTCGGCTCACTGCAAGCTCCACCTCTCCGGTTCACGCCATTCTCCTGCCTCAGCCTCCTGAGTAGTAGGGACTAAAGGTGCCCGCCACCATGCCCGGCTAATTTTTTGTATTTTTAGTAGAGACGGAGTTTCACCGTGTTAGCCAGGATTGTCTCAATCTCCTGACCTCGTGATCCACCCACCTTGGCCTCCAAAAGTGCTAGGATTACAGGTGTGAGCCACTGCACTCGGCCCAGAATTTAGTGTTTTCTTTAGGTCCAGGGCATGCTACAGTCACCCTGCTCAGAAGCCAGCAGGACTCCTTGAGAAAGAATGAAAAAGGTCAAACTCTCACCCTCACTTGGAAACATGCCTTCTAAAACCCAGAATTTATGCTTCCTTGAGCCTCAAAGGGGAAGAGGTGGGGCATATTCACTTTTTCTCTCACCTTCATACAAAAGAAGAGGGAAAGGCCCTAGGTGGTGGGTGAGTGAGTGGCAGCAGGAAGGGATGACCAAAAGCATGTTTCTGGAGCTAGCAATAACACTCATCCCAAGACCTAAGAGACCATGGGAATTTCTGGAGAGCTGGTACAAATGGAGGAAATGGGGTAAAGCCATTCAGGCTGGGGACATTTTTCTATTTGATCCCTCTTTTGAGCCCTTCATGCAGGAACCAAGTGCACAGACAAATAGTTGGACACCTGGCCAGCTGCCTGGAATGGGCTCTTCCTTAAGGGAGAGCTTAGCCACTGCACAAAGGTCAGCTGAATAGTGGGAAATAGTGTTTGTTTAAAAGTCAAAAAAACTCAAGGAAAATTTCCTGTATTACCAAAGCTGAAAAATGAGATCCTAAGCCTTCAAGAGGGCTGTAGCTTGAGGTCCCTGGACATTCTACCTAAAGCTGGGCACTGTTAGCATCAGGGTTGGGATTGGGTGGCATAAGAAAAAGGAGACAAGGTAGTGGTGGTATCCAGAATTCCCACATCAGAAGAGCTTAGGGGCAGTAAGTTGGGTTGGAAAAAAAGTAGGAGACTAAAAAACTAGTTTTGGAGCTCTATTTGCATTGCAAGCATACTGTGGGACTTACATTGTAGATTCCAGTTTAGTTAAAAGTAGAGTTTCCAAAGATGCTTTTAAACTAAAAACTAAGAGATAATAGGTTGTTGTGTAGTGGAAAGATACATATATATATATATATAGCCTTTCTAAACACCCTCCACTAGTGTAAAAGAGCTGAAATGGAGTAACCATCAACTACGTGGACTTCCACATTTTCTAGTACCCAAAGAATACTTGGGTACTACCTTATGGCTCCTACCTTATGCAGATCCAGACCTGAACTTGCACAACCCATTCTTCTGCTTGCAGGCACACTGGAGAAGCCAGCCCCTTCTGTAACTGAGAAACTAGTCAGCCTACAGAAACTAGACTACGTTAAAACAACAACAAAACAACCCCAAAACCCAAAGTTTTTTTAAAATCACTAAAAATAGGCCAGGCGCGGTGGCTCACACCTGTAATCCTAGAACTTTGGGAGGCAAAGGTGGGTGGATCACGAGGTCAGAAGTTCGAGACCAGCCTGGCCAATATGGTGAAACCTCGTCTCTACTAAAACCAAAAAGTAGCCAGGCATGGTGGCATGCACCTGTAGTCCCAGCTACTTGGGAGGCTGAGATGGGAGAATCACTTGAACCCAGAAGGTGGAGGTTGCAATGAGCCAAGATTGCGCCACTGCACTCCAGCCTGGGTGGCAGAGGGAGACTCTGTCTCAAAAAATAATAATAATAAGCGGAACCTGGTGTGATGATTGCTCTGTCACAGCCAGCTTGCTTCAGCTGCCCTCCCCTGGGATGCCTCCTCAGCTCTTCCATTAGGCTCTTTGGGGATCAGGCAGCAAAGACAGAGGCAACCTTTCATTCTCCCACCATGACCCTCTTCCTCCTTTTCCCACTTTAGCAAAGGAAATAAAAGCTCTCTTCTGTCAAAGCGGACCCCAGTAGGAGGAAAGAAGGCTCTGTGGGAAGTAGATCAGTCTCTTTAACTTCTCTTCCTTCTGTCTTTCATATACAGGCCTCCTCTCTTCAAACTATGACAAATACTTTTGATTCCATGGCTCAGATAAGAGAATCCCTCACAGATTTAAGAAAAGTTATCCTGGGTCCTGCAAAACAGAGTTACATACAACATTCTCTGTATCTACACCTTCTCCAGGAATTTCCTCCCATTTGAGACTTCCTACATCGTGCCCTTCCTCCTCCCAACTATGAGCCTATGTGAACTATATAAAGTTTGTGACTGAAATATACATATGAATATATGTATATATAGTATATGTATATTCAACAAATGAATATATAAATACAATAAAAAACAATCTAAATTAGAAACTTCAGACCAGCAGAGCTGTATACTGCTTCAGAAAAAGCTTGCATTATGTAACCAGAAGGAAGAACATTATTACTGGCAAAATTTTATCACCCAGAAGTTTTTCCATTATAGTTTATTGATGATTAAATTACAATAATATTTGCACTAAAAACTAAGAGATTTTAGTGCAAACCTAAAATCTAGTGAAAGGATTTGTAATTAAGAGTTAGGAGACTTAGGCTTTCAAGTGTGACCCTGAACAAATCATCTAGTCTCTTTAGGCCTCAGTTAACTCAGGTCAAAATCTCCACTCTACCTATCTCATACAAATATTATAGTAAACAAGTGAAAATAAGACTGTGAGGGCCTTAGAAATTGATACATAAAATGTACTTAAGAATAATACAAATAGTAATGATAAGTATTTATAACTTCTATTTCAGACCATTTAAGGTTTATCTGACTTTCCGAGTTGTTTATGGCCTAATGGAATTCACCAGCTCCATTCTCATAGCGCATATTAACAGTAATAGCTGACTTATATTGAGCAGTAGGTGCCAGATATTGTATTAAGTGCTTTATATATATATACATTAGCTCCTTTGCAACTCACAACAGCCCTGTGGGGTAGGTAAACTGAGTATGAGAAAGATTAATTGTCTAAGGTCATACAATTAGGAATTGCTATAGTCTGACTTTTGTCCCCCCTTCTTGCCCTCATTCATATGTTGAAATCCTAAGTCCCAAGCTGATGGCATTAGGAGGTAGAACATTTGGGAGGTGATTATTTCATGAAGACTCTGCCCTCATGGAATGGAATTAGCACCCTTATAAAAGAGGCCCTAGAGAGGTCACTTGCCCTTTCTGCCATACCAGAACCAGGAAGTGGGCCCTCACCAGAAACCCAGTATTCTGGCTCCCTGATTTTAGACTTCCCAGCCTCCAAAACATGAGAAATAAATTTCTGTTGTTTATAAGCCACCCAATCTATGGTACTTTGTCCTAGCAGCTCAACGTACTAAAACAGAGGTGCAGAGGTTAGCACTAAAATTTGGGCAGTCTAACTTCACTGCTGCCCCACACTGACACAAGGATTAGATTAAACAGTTAAAGATAAATGAATTTGAAGAAACACTAAAAGGTAATCAAAAACATGATCCAATGTGTTGGTCCTGAAGTTGTCTTGCTTCAGAACAATTTAACTTTTTACATATGAGTATCTGAAAGTGGCACATTTAATAAGAATGTAGAATAATTGTTTCACTGTTCCTAAAGAACAGTTCTGATTGAGGAATAAGCTGAAATCAATGGCAAACTGAGGTTCTTTCTGTGTTTTTTTTCCCCCCCCAGAGATGATAGAGCACAATAGAGCAGCCAGGGTAGACTATATATTCTGTAAGAGGACAGGATCATGCTTTTCTCATAGAATGCAAAAATTCAGTGAATACAAAACCTCAGTTTTGTCTAAGGCACTTACATCTCCTGCTCAGCACTCAGCACAAGCCTTGCAATAGAGTAGATGCTCAGGGAATGTTTGTTGAATAGATTTGATTTCAAAAAGGAGCATGCTAATGTTCATGAGCAGGTTCAAATGTATATAAGGGGGAAGTTGAAATGGGAGGATAGTTACTTGTACTGAAATGTGTTAGGACTGTTATATCAAAGTCTCTGGTTCTTACAAGGTGTTTCATGGCTTGGAGAGTTCTACCTTTTTTCCCTTCTTTTTTTAAATTAATAGAGATAGGGGTCTTGCTGTGTTGGCCAGACTGGTCTCAAACTTCTGGTGTCAAGTAATCCTCCCATCTTGGTCTCCCAAACAGCTGGGATTACAGACATGAACCATCATGCCCGGCCAAGAGTTCTAACTTACTAGAAAGATCACTCAAGAACTCATGATAGGAATTTATTAAAGCATGATATTGCACCAAAGAAAGTATAGATAAGAGTTCTAACATGTTACAATGTTTATGAACTGTTAAGGTATTTTAAAGGCAGAACATTTCAAATGCCTAGTGAGCTAAGGTACAGCGTGGTGACTATAGTTAATAATATTGCATTGTACACATGAAATCTGCTAAGAGAGTAGTTCTTAAATGTTCTCACTACACACAAAAAAAGAAAATACAGTAACTGTAAGGTGATAGATATGTTAATTATCTTGATTGTGGGAATTATTTCACAATGTGTATATATATATATATCAGAACATCATACTGTATACCATGATATAGACAATATTTTATTTCTGAAGTATACCTCAATAAAGCTGGGGAAAAAAATCCCACATCCAACTGATGCCCATCCTCTCATGACCATTCCTCCTCCAGCTTTCCAGGCCCTTTTCAGGAACTTGCAAATTCTGGACCTCTGGCTATGACACTGATTTCTGGCAGAAAAGGCCACCAGGGTGAAAAGACTTCAGAATTAGCTCTCAACTGAGTGGAGATGAGGGTAGTTACTTTTCACTAGCTCTTTCATCAATTCTTCTCATTGGATCCCATCAGGCTATCTTCTCTCTCATAAATACTATATTGCAACAGATACAGCCTTTCTCTCAGAATCCCAGGCTGGATCCTCCTCACCACACCTGTTCCTGCCAGGTCCAGCTCCATATGAGCATTCAGGCTTGCAGCCAGGATCTCTTTGGCCAGATGCTGGACCTCAGACTGCCAAAGCAGTTTCGTGCCACATAGTACCAACTTTAATTTTAGAGCAGAAGCAGTCTGGGCCCCAAGGCAAAGAGCTAAGAAAGCACAGAATAAAAAGTCAAATCAGGGAAGAAATGCTGTTCTATACAAAAGCTGATCATCAGTTAGATAAGTTCATATTTAACAAAGTGTACCTGGTAACTTTAGTGGGAGAATTTGGTAATGGAATAGCTTTCACATGTGACAGAAAAGATAGATGCTCGAAGCCTAACTCTTCTCTTTATTAGCTCTGTGACCTTAGGTATGGTACTTACTTGCTCTGTGTATCAGGTTTCTCATCTGAAAAAAGTGGTAATAATAGTATTTATTTAATAGAGTTGTCATGAGTATTCAATGAGATATTCCATATAAAGTTCTTACAAACTTGCTTGACACAAGGTAAGTACTTGCTAAATGATATTATTATTATGAGAATATCAGCTTTTGATCCTGCTTAGCTGGGTACCACATCAGTTTACTAAAGGTATATCTGGTGCACTAAAAGATATTTTACTACATAATGCCTGCCCTCATGGTCTGAGGGCACTCCCAGCTTGCTTGTTCTACACCTCTGAATGGTAAGGTCCACTTCTATCACTAATTAACTCGGAACAACATCACTCCAAAATGCATAGGGAATAAAGATTCCTTTGATTATGTTTTCCCGTATGGTAAAGAAATTTTAGCTGTCAACTGCTAAACCTAGATTCAATAACGAAAATCCTCAGCAGATGCTCCTTTTCAGATGTGTCTGCTTCCATTTTGAGAATGAGATAAATCAGGACTTGAGTCTCAGAAAAAGAATTCAGAGACTATCTAACCTTCCCCTTCATGATTTTGACTATTTTTTACTTAATATATATATATATATTTATTTATTTATTTATTATTATTATTATACTTTAGGTTTTATGGTACATGTGTGCAATGTGCAGGTTAGTTACATATGTATACATGTGCCATGCTGGTGCGCTGCACCCACTAACTCATCATCTAGCATTAGGTATATCTCCTAATGCTATCCCTCCCCCCTCCCCCCACCCCACAACAGACCCCAGAGTGTGATGTTCCCCTTCCTGTGTCCATGTGTTCTCATTGTTCAATTGCCACCAATGAGTGAGAATATGCGGTGTTTGGTTTTTTGTCCTTGCGATAGTTTACTGAGAATGATGATTTCCAATTTCATCCATGTCCCTACAAAGGACATGAACTCATCCTTTTTTATGGCTGCATAGTATTCCATGGTGTATATGTGCCACATTTTCTTAATCCAGTCTATCATTGTTGGACATTGGGGTTGGTTCCAAGTCTTTGCTATTGTGACTAATGCCACAATAAACATATGTGTGCATGTGTCTTTATAGCACCATGATTTATAGTCCTTTGGGTAGATACCCAGTAATGGGATGGCTGGGTCAAATGGTATTTCTAGTTCTAGATCCCTGAGGAATCACCACACTGACTTCCACAATGGTTCAACTAGTTTACAGTCCCACCAACAGTGTAAAAGTGTTCCTATTTCTCCACATCCTCTCCAGCACCTGTTGTTTCCTGACTTTTTAATGATTGCCATTCTAACTGGTGTGAGATGGTATCTCACTGTGGTTTTGATTTGCATTTCTCTGATGGCCAGTGATGGTGAGCATTTTTTTATATGTTTTTTGGCTGCATAAATGTCTTCTTTTGAGAAGTGTCTGTTCATGTCCTTCACCCACTTTTTGATGGGGTTGTTTGTTTTTTTCTTGTAAATTTGTTTGAGTTCATTGTAGATTCTGGATATTAGCCCTTTGTCAGATGAGTAGGTTGCGAAAATTTTCTCCCATTTTGTGGGTTGCCTGTTCACTCTGATGGTAGTTTCTTTTGCTGTGCAGAAGCTCTTGAGTTTAATTAGATCCCATTTGTCAATTTTGGCTTTTGTTGCCATTGCTTTTGGTGTTTTAGACATGAAGTCCTTGCCCATGCCTATGTCCTGAATGGTAATGTCTAGGTTTTCTTCTAGGGTTTTTATGGTTTTAGGTCTAACATTTAAGTCTTTAATCCATCTTGAATTGATTTTTGTATAAGGTGTAAGGAAGGGATCCAGTTTCAGCTTTCTACATATGGCTAGCCAGTTTTTCCAGCACCATTTATTAAATAGGGAATCCTTTCCCCATTGCTTGTTTTTCTCAGGCTTGTCAAAGATCAGATAGTTGTAGATATGCGGCATTATTTCTGAGGGCTCTGTTCTGTTCCATTGATCTATATCTCTGTTTTGGTACCAGTACCATGCTGTTTTGGTTACTGTAGCCTTGTAGTATAGTTTGAAGTCAGGTAACGTGATGCCTCCAGCTTTGTTCTTTTGGCTTAGGATTGACTTGGTGATGCGGGCTCTTTTTTGGTTCCATATGAAATTTAAAGAAGTTTTTTCCAATTCTGTGAAGAAAGTCATTGGTAGCTTGATGGGGATGGCATTGAATCTGTAAATTACCTTGGGCAGTATGGCCATTTTCACGATATTGATTCTTCCTACCCATGAGCATGGAATATTCTTCCATTTGTTTGTATCCTCTTTTATTTCCTTGAGCAGTGGTTTGTAGTTCTCCTTGAAGAGGTCCTTCACATCCCTTGTAAGTTGGATTCCTAGGTATTTTATTCTCTTTGAAGCAATTGTGAATGGGAGTTCACTCATGATTTGGCTCTCTGTTTGTCTGTTGTTGGTGTATAAGAATGCTTGTGATTTTTGTACATTGATTTTGTATCCTGAGACTTGCTGCAGTTGCTTATAAGTTTAAGGAGATTTTGGGCTGAGACAATGGGGTTTTGTAGATATACAATCATGTCATCTGCAAACAGGGACAATTTGACTTCTTCTTTTCCTAATTGAATACCCTTCATTTCCTTCTCCTGCCTAATTGCCCTGGCCAGAACTTCCAACACTATGTTGAATAGGAGTGGTGAGAGAGGGCATCCTTGTCTTGTGCCAGTTTTCAAAGAGAATGCTTCCAGTTTTTGCCCATTCAGTATGATATTGGCTGTGGGTTTGTCATAGATAGCTCTTATTATTTTGAGATACGTCCCATCAATACCTAATTTATTGAGAGTTTTTAGCATGAAGGGTTGTTGAATTTTGTCAAAGGCCTTTTCTGCATCTATTGAGATAATCATGTGGTTTTTGTCTTTGGTTCTGTTTATGTGATGGATTACATTTATTGATTTGTGTATATTGAACCAGCCTTGCATCCCAGGGATGAAGCCCACTTGATCATGGTGGATAAGCTTTTTGATGTGCTGCTGGATTCGGTTTGCCAGTATTTTATTGAGGATTTTTGCATCGATGTTCATCAGGGATATTGGTCTAAAATTCTCTTTTTTGGTTGTGTCTCTGCCTGGCTTTGGTATCAGGATGATGCTGGCCTCATAAAATGAGTTAGTTTTTAAATGGACTTACCTAAAAAATGATTTTTTTTTTTTATGATGGGGTTTTACTATGTTGCCCAGACTAGTTTCAAACTCCTGAGCTCAAACAATCCTCCTGCCTCAGTCTCTAGAGTAGCTAGGATTACAGGCACATGCCAGCATGCCTGGCCAAAAAAAAAAAAAAAAAAGAAATAATTTTAAGAGAAAAATATAATCTTACCACAATAGAAAATTCCTCCCATATGTAGTATACATTCAAGGAAATCCATAACTATTCAAACTTTTTAAAATTTGACAAGAAAGAAAGACTTGTATAATTTCTTCATTTTGTAGATGAGACAAACTGAAGTGTGGAGAAAAGACCACACATAATATAAGTCAGCATAGTGAGTAAAAAGTAAAATTAAAAGCCAATGCTTCTGATGCCAATTTAAGTACTCTTTATATTTTGCTACCTTTGGTCTGTATAAAATTGTAATGCTTTTTCCTACCACTCCAAATATCCTTCACTTTTGCCTGAGGTAATTTGGGGAAATATGTGATTTCTAAAACAACTAACTAAAATATTTCTCAGTCGTTGATTCTGCTCTCATATCAGATAGACAAACTAAAGAACAAGGAAGTTATTGATTTAGCCCAGGCATTCAATATAAAAAACTATGTCTATGTCCATATGCAATATGAGGATGGTCATTCCACTTTTCACACCTCTTGGCACAGGTAGTCACACCCAATATTTACTGTTTTGCCTGCTGGATAATAGAATTCCACAAATCAAAGTTGCAAGAGGTCATATAATTGCAAACTCTCTTTATCTGACAAATGAGAACACTGAAGTTTAGAAAGAAAAACAAGCACTTGTGCAAGATTTTCCAGTAAGTTCGCAGCAGAGCGATATCTAAAAACTAGAGGAGGTCCTTGGGTCCCAAGCACAGAACTGTGCAGACTCTTGGCGGCCGCTAACATTGCGCCCAGGGGCAGCACGCTGGAGATGGCCTAAGATGACCAACTTCCTGGGGGAAGGTCGGCTGCCATCACTGGGGCTCCAGTAGGCCTTTATCCCCTGTGGGTGCCAAGGAGACTGGGCGGTTTGGATCAGTAGGAACTCCCCACAGTGTAGCACAGCAGCTGTGGCCAATCATGGACAGACTGTTTCTATAGGTGGGACCCGGATCCCTCCCTCCTAACCGGGCGGGGCCTCCTTGCGGGAATTTTAGCAACTCCAGCCAGGGAGTTACAGACAGAACTATGATCACCCAGGGACAGAGCCCCTCGGGGCAGGGGCAGCCTCAGTCTCCCACTCAGAGGACTTAGTCAGTCCCCCTGCTAGCTCTGAGGAATCCGGACAATCCAGAAGAGTGGGATTCCCCCCAACACAGCTCACCTGCTTAGCCAAGGGGCCAGACTGCTTCCTTAAATAAGCCCTTGATCTCCTGCATCATGACTGGGTGAGACCTCCCAACAGAGGTCACCAGACATCTCATACAGCTCTAGATCAAGGGGACCTGACAGATATCTACAGAACACTCCACCCACTCTACCCAAAAACAACAGAATATACATTCATATTAGCATTGAAGGAGTTCTCAAATTCAAAACCGATCTGTAAAGACTTGACTAGCAGTGTGTGTGTGTGTTTGTGTGTTTTCTTTTCATTTCTTTTTTTCTTTTTTCTCCTTTTTAATTTTTTTGTCTAGACATTAAAAAAAAAAAAAATCCCTGCCAGGTCACTGTCTGACCGCTGAGATAATAAAATGGAGACCTCAGTAACAACACAAAATAATAATTCTATATTTTGCAAAAATTAGTTTGGAAAAGTCACTATACAAATGAAAGCCCACAGCTCATAACAAGCACCAACAGTAAACCTAGGGAGGGGAGACAACTCTTATTTTCAGAGTTACCACATAACATTTAAAATGTCCAGTTTTCAACAAAAAACAAGGCATACAAAAAAAAAAAACATGAAAGTATGGCCTATTTACAGGAAAAAATAAATTAACAAAAATTATCCACAAAGAAGTCTAGACATTCAACTTCCTAGACAAAGACTGTCTTTTTTTTTTTTTTTCTGAGATGAAGTCTTGCTCTGTCACCCAGGCTGGAGTGCAGTGGCATGATCTCTGTTCACTGCAACTTCTTCCTCCAAGGTTGAAGCCATCCTCGAGTAGCTGGGACTACAGCCATGTACCACCACACCCAGCTAATTTTTGTATTTTTAGTAGAGACGGGGTTTCACCATGTTGGCCAGGTTGGTCTTGAACTCCTGACCTCAAGTGATCCACCCTCCTTGGCCTCCCAAAGTGCTAGGATTACAGGCATGAGCCACCACACCCAGCTGCATCAACTGGCTTAAACAGGCTCACAGAGGTTAAAAAGAAAACCTTAAAAAAATTAAAAGCTACAGAAAATCAGGAGAAGGATTTCTGAACATAATATCACTAAAAATGCATTACAAAAAGAACTAAAATAAAAATTTTGACACTGAAAAGTATAGTAGTTGAATGAAAATTTCACTAGAGGGGATACAAAGCATATTTGAACTGGCAGGAGAAAGAACTAGTGAAATTGAATATAGGACAATGTAAATTACCAAATCTGAGGAGCTAACAGAAAATAAGAATGACAAAAAATAAACAGACCTTAAGGGTTGTGTGGGACACCTACAAGCATACCAACATGTGCATTATGGGGGTCCAAAAGGGAAAAAAGGGAGAATGGGGTGGAAAGAATATTTGAAGAAATAACAACCAAAAAATACCATTTTTTTTCTTTTAAAAACATTTTTTTATTATACTTTAAGTTCTGAGATAGATGTGCAGAACGTGCAGGTTTGTTACATAGGTATACACATGCCATGGTGGTTTGCTGCACCCATCAACCCATCATCTACAGTAGGTATTTCTCCCAATGCTATCTCCCCCAGCCCCCGACTCCATGGCAGGCCCCAGTGTGGGATGCTCCCCTCCCTGTGTCCATGTATTCTCATTGTTCAACTCCAACTTATGAGTGATAACATGCAGTGTTTGGTTTTCTGTTCTTGTGTTAGCTTGCTGAGAATGACGGCTTCCAGCTTCATCCACATCCCTGCAAAGGACATGAACTCATCCTTTTTTACGGCTGCATAGTATTCCATGGTGTATATGTGCCACATTTTCTGAATCCGGTCTATCATTGATGGGCATTTGGGTTGGTTCCAAGTCTTTGCTATTGTGAACAGTGCCACAATAAACATACGTGTGCATATGTCTTTATAGTAGAATGATTTATAACCCTTTGGGTATATACCCAGTAAAGGGATTGCTGGGTCAAATTGTATTTCTGGTTCTAGATTCTTGAGGAATTGCCATACTGTCGTCCACAATAATTGAACTAATTTACACTCCCACCAACAGCGTAAAAGCATTTCTATTTCTCCACATCCTCTTCAGCATCTGTTGTTTCCTGACTTTTTAATGATCGCCATTCTAACTGGTGTGAGATGGTATCTCATTGTAGTTTTGATTTGCATTTCTCTAATGGCGAGTGATGATGAGCTTTTTTTCATATGTTTGTTGGCTGCATAAATGTCTTCTTTTGAGAAGTGTCTGTTCATATCCTTTGCTCACTTTTTGATAGGGTTGTTTGTTTTTTTCTTGTAAATTTGTTTTATGTTCTTTGTAGATTCTGGATATTAGCCCTTTGTCAGATGGATAGATTGCAAACGTTTCCTCCCATTCTGTAGGTTGTCTCTTCACTCTGATGATAGTTTATTTTGATGTGCAGAAGCTCTTTAGTTTAATTAGATCCCATTTGTCAATTTTGGCTTTTGTTGCCATTGCTTTTGGTGTTTTAGTCATGAAGTCTTTGCCCAGGTGAATGTTCTGAATGGTAAAATACCAAATTTGATAGACTATTGAATCTACACATCCAGAAGGCCAATGAACTCCAAGTAGAATAAACTCAAAGACCTCCACAACTAGATACATTATAATCAAACTGCTGAAAGCCAAGAGAAAGAGAGAATCCTGAGAGGAGCAAAAAAGAAGTGATCTGCAATAATGCATCACACATAAATGTGATCCTAAATAATTTAAAGATAAGATTTACCATCAGAAACCATAAGAGTTAGAAGGCAGTAGGCTGACTTATTCAAAATCCTGAAAGAAAAAGCTGTTAAACAAAAATTCTTTGTCTGTAAAACTATTCTTCAAGAATAAGCAGAGATTAAGACATTACCAGATAAAGAAAAGCTGAGAAAATTCATTACCAGTAGAAGGACTCTAATAAAATGGTAGAGAGAGTCCCTTGGGTTGAGATAAAAAGGCATTAGACAGTAACTTGAAGCCACATGAAGAAATAAAAAAACTTCAGTAAAGGTAACTATATAAATAAATACAAAAGCAAATATTATTAATATTAGGTTAGTAATTCCTTTCTGTTTTCAATAAGATTTAAAAGACTAATGAAACAAAAATTATCAATACATGTTAATGTATTAGATTAATGTAAAGATATAATTTGTGACAAAAACAACATAAAGAAGCAAGCCATACAGGAACAAGGATTTTGGACATAATTGAAGCTACATTGGCATAAATTCAAACCAGGTTAATCTAATTTTAGGATGCCTATTGTAATGATCATCATGAACACTATTTAAAAAACTAAGATATACACAGGAAACAAAATTAGAAGGGAATCAAAATAATACACTAGAAAAAATCAAACAGAAAAAAGTCAGTATTAGAGGAATTGAGAAACAAATAAATTATGACTTACAGGAAACAAATATAGTATAGCAGAAGTCCTTCCAATTAGTAGTCACATTACACATAAATGACTTAATCATCAGTTTAACAACAGAGTCTGGCAGAATGCACAAAATGAATGACCCAACTATATGATATTCGCAATAGACAGGTTAGAGACAAAAGACTTGAATAATTTGGAAGTAAAATAATGAGAAAAGCTATTCCATGCAAATAGTAACCAAAAGTGAGATGATGTAACTATATTAACATTACAAAAAAATAAACTTTAAGTTAAAAGAAGTGGCACTATTCACAATAGCAAAGACATGGAATCAACCCAAATGCTCATCAATGATAGACCAGATAAAGAAAATGTGGTAGATATTCACCATGGAATACTATGCAGCCATAAAAGGCATGAGATCATGTCCTTTGCAGTGACATAGATGGAGCTGGAAGCCATTATCCTCAGCAAACTCAGGCAGAAACAGAAAACCAAACACCACATGTTCTCACTCATAAGTGGGAGCTGAACAATGAGAACACGTGGACACAGGGAGGGGAACAACACACAGTGGAGCCTGTTGGGAGTGGGCAGGGGGAGGGAAAGCATCAGGAAAAATAGCTAATGCATGCTGGGCTTAATAGGTGATGGGTTGTAGGTGCAGCAAACCATGATGGCACGTGTTTATCTATGTAACAAACCTACACATCCTGCATGTGTACCCTGGAACTTAAAATAAAAATAAAAATTAAAAGAAAATAAAAAAGAAAGGGAAAAAATAAGTTATGAGAAACGAAGGTCATTTTGTATTGATAAAAGGTCAATCTAACAAGAATATATAATAATTATAAACATGCATGCACAAAGCAACAGAATCAAAATTATATGCAAATACTGATAGGATTAAAGGGAGAAATAGACAGTTTACAATAATAGTTGACTTCAATGTTCTAATTTCAATAATAATCAAACATTTAGAAAGAAGATCAATAAGAGAATAGAAGACATGGAAAACACTATAAACTAAACCTGGTAAACATATATAGAACGCTCCACCTAACAACATTAGAATACATATTTTTCTCAGGTGAGCATGCAACATTCTCCAGAATAGAATCGATCATTTTTTTTTTTTTTTTTGAGACAGAGTTTTGCTCTGTTGCTCAGACTAGAGTGCAGTGGCATGATCACTGCTGACTGAAGCCTCAATCTCCCTAGCTCAAACCATCCTATCACCTAAGCCTCCTGAGTAGCTGGGACTACAGGTGCACACCACTATGCCTGGTGAATTTTTTGATTTTTTGTAGAGACAAGGTCTCACTATGTTGCTCAGGAAGATCTCAAATTCCTGGGCTCATGATCCTCCCACCTTGGCCTCTCCAAGTGCTGGGATTAGAAGTATGAGCCACTATGCTCAGCCTAGAACATATTTAAGGCACAAAACAAGTATCAATAAATGTAAAGAGATCAAAACCACACAAAGTATTATCTCTGGCGACAATGAAATGAACTAGAAATCAATACCAGAAGGAAAACTGAAATTTACAACTATGCAGAAATTAAAGAATACACTCTTAAACAGCCAATTGGTTTAAGAAGAAAACACAAGGTAAATTAGAGAATAGCCCAAAGAAAATGAAAATCAAAACACCACATATGAAAACTTATAAAATATGGTGAAAACAATGCTCAGTGGGAATTTTACAGCAGCAAATGCATAAATTTAAAAATAAAACTTCTCAAATCAATAACACAACTTTTCACTCTTAGGAACTACAAAAGAGCAAACTAAACACGAAGCTGGCAGAAGAACAGAAAAATTAAGGTCAGAACAGAGGTAAACAAAATAGGGAATAGAAAAGCAGTAGGAAAAAATTTTAAAGACCAAAATATAATTCATATAAAAGATCAACATTATCAAACCTTAAGCAATACATAAATAGAAAACAGGTGAAGATGCAAATAACTAACATCAGAAATAAAAGTAGAGACATTACTACCAAATTTATAGAAACCAATCAATATAATATAACACATATATATACATACATATGAAAAAAGATAACACAATCTTCTCAGTTGATGCAGAAACAGCATTTGACAAAATCCAATAAACTTTCATAATAAAAGCACCCAGGAAGCAATAACTAGAAACAATAATTCCTCAGAATGATAAAAGGCATTTATGGAAAGCCCACAACTAAATTACACTTAATAGTAAAAGAATAAAACCTTTCCCCTTAAGATCAGAAATAAGAAAAGGATGTCTGCTTTCAACACTGCTATTCAACATCGCACTGGAAGTAATAGCCAGTACAATTAGGCAGGTTAAAAAAAATGCATTGCCATTAGAAAGAAAGAAGTAAAACTATTTATATCTGCAGATGATATAATCCTGTATATAGAAAATCTGTCAAAATTATTTAAAAACCTGTGGGAGCTAATAACAAAACTCAGCAAATTTTCATGATACAAGCCAGCCAACAAAAATCAGTTGTGTTTCTACACACAAGCAATGAACAACTGAAAAGATTTTTTTAAATTCCATTTACAATAATATTCAAAAGAATAAAAATAAAAATTGGGAATATATTTTACCAAGGAGGTGAAAGATTTGTCCACTAAAAACTCTCAAACATTGCTAAAAGAAATTAAAGAGGACTGGGGATCCGTTCTAAGATGGCCGAATAGGATCAGCTTGGGTCTGCAGCTCCCAGCATGATTGAGGCAGAAGATGGGTGATTTCTGCATTTCCAACTGAGGTACCTGGTTAATCTCACTGGGACTTGTTGGACTGTGGGTGCAGCACATGGAGGGCAACCTGAAGCAGAGCGGGGCATCGACCTACCTGGGAAGCACAAGGGGTCAGGGGATTTCCCTTTCCTAGGCAAGGGACTCCGTGACAGACTTTACCTGGAAAAAAAGGAAACTCCTACCCAAATACTGTGCTTTTCCCACAGTCTCAGCAACCTGCAGATCAGGTGATTCTCTCCAGTGCCAGGCTCGGTGCGTCCCATGTCCATGGAGCCTTGATGACTGCTAGCACAGCACTCTGAGATCGACCAGCAAGGCTGCAGCCTGGCTAGGAGAGGGGAGTCTGCCATTGCTGAGGCTTGAGCAGGTAAACAAAGCATCCAGGAAGCTTGAACTGGATGGGGCCTACTGCAGCTCAGCAAGGTCTACTGCCTCTATAGATTCCACCTCTGTGGGCAGGGCACAGCTGAGCAACAGGCAGCAGAAACTTCTGCAGACTTAAATGTCCCTGTCTGACAGCCCTAAAAAGAGCAGTGGTTCTCCCAGCAAAGCGTTTGAGCTCTGACAATGGACAGACTGACTACTCCAGTGGGTCCCTGATCCCTGTGTAGCCTAACTGGGAGACACCTCCCAGTAGGAGCTGAAAGACACCTCATACAGGGGGGTGCTCCTCTGAGATAAAGCTTCCAGAGGAAGAATGATCAGGCAGCAATATTTGCTGTTCTTCAGCCTCTGCTGGTGAGACCCAGGCACACAGGATCTGGAGTCATCCTCCAGCAAACTCCAACAGACCTGCAGCTGAGGGACCTGACTGTTAGAAGGAAAACTAACAAACAGAAAGGAATAGCATCAACATCAATAAAAATGATATCTACACCAAAACCCCATCTGTAGGTCACCAATATCAAAGACCAAAGGTAGATAAAACTGCAAGTATGGGGAGAAACCAGAGCAGAAAAGCTGAAAATTCTAAAAATCAGAGCACCTTTTCTCCTCCAAAGGATTGCAGCTCCTTGCCAGCAATGGAACAAAGTTGGACAGAGAACGACTTTGACAAGTTGACAGAAGTAGGCTTCAGAAGGTCGGTAATAACAAACTTCTATGAGCTAAAGGAGCATGTTCTAACCCAATCCAAGGAAGCTAAAAACCTTGAAATAAGGTTAGACAAATGGCTAACTAGAATAAACAGTGTAGGGAAGAACTTAAGTGACCTGATGGAGCTGAAAACCATGGCACAAGAACTTCATGATGCATGCACAAGCTTCAGTAGCTGATTCGATCAAATGGAAGAAAGGGCATCAGTGATGGAAGATCAAATTAATGAAATAAAGCCAGAAGACAAGTTTAGAGAAAAAGGGGTAAAAAGAAATGAACAAAGCCTCCAAGAAATATGGGACTATGTGAAAAGACCAACTCTATGTCTGATTGGTGTACCTGAAAGTGATGGGGAGAATGGAACTAAGAGGGAAAACACTCTTCAGAATATTATCCAGCAGAACTTCCCCAACCTAGCAAGGCAGGCCAACATTCAAATTCAGGAAATACATAGAACACCATAAAGATACTCCTTGAGAAGAGGGCCCCAAGACACATAATCATCAGATTTACCAACACTGAAATGGAGGAAAAAATGTTAAGGGCAGCCAGAGAGAAATGTCAGGTTACTCAAAAAGGGAAGCCCATCAGACTAACAGCTGATCTCTCTTGGTAAAAATCCTATAAGCCAGAAGAGAGTGGGGGCCAATATTCAACATTCTTAAAGAAAAGAATTTTCAACCCAGAATTTCACATCCAACCAAATTAAGCATCATAAGTGAATGATAAATAAAATCCTTTACAGACAAGCAAATGCTGAGAGATTTTGTCACCACCAGGCCTGCCTTACAAGAGCTCCCCAAAGAAGCACTAAACATGGAAAGGAAGAACAGATACCAGCCACTGCAAAAACATGCCAAATTGTAAAGACCATTGATGCTATGAAGAAATGGCATCAATTAATGGGCAAAATAACTACCAAACATCATAATGACATAAAGACAGGGTCAAATTCACACATAACAATATTAACCTTAAATGGAAATGTGCAAAATGCCCCAATTAAAAGACACAGACTGGCAAATTGGATAAAGAGTCAAGACCCATCAGTGTGCTGTATTCAGGAGACCCATCTCACGTGCAGAGACACATATAGGCTCAAAATAAAGGGATAGAGGAAGATCTACCAAGCAAATGGAAAGCAAAAAAGAAAAAAAAAAAAAGGAGCAAGGGTTGCAATTGTAGTCTTTGATAAAACAGTTTAATCCAACAAAGATTGAAAGAGACAAAGAAGGCCAATACATAATGGTAAAGGGATCAGTTCAACAAAAAGAGCTAACTATCCTAAATATATTTGTACCCAAAACAGCAGTACCCAGACTCATAAAGCAAGTCCTTAGAGACCTACAAAGAGACTTAGACTTCCACAAAATAATAATGTGAGACTTTAAAACCCCACTGACAATATTAGACAGATCAATGAGACAGAAGGTTAACAAGGATATCCAGGACTTGAACTCAGCTCTGCAACAAGCAGACCTAATAGACTTCTACAGAACTCTCCACCCCAAATCAATAGAATATACATTCTTCTCAGCACCATATCACATTATTCCAAAATTGACCACATAATTCACATAATTGGAAGTAAAGCACTCCTCAGCAAACAAAAGAACAGAAATCACCACACACTGTCTCTCAGACCACAGTGCAATCAAATTAGAACTCAGGATTAAGAAACTCACTCAAAACAGCACAACTACATGGAAACTGAACAAACTGCTCCTGAATGACTACTGGGTATATAATGAAATGAACACAGAAATAAAGATGTTATTTGATACCAATCAGAACAAAGACACAATGTACCAGAATCTCTGGGACACATTTAAAGCAGTGTGTAGAGGGAAATTCACAACACTAAATGCCCACAAGAGAAAGCAGGAAAGATCTAAAATTGACACCCTAACATCACAATTAAAAGAACTAGAGAAGCAAGAGCAAACAGATTCAAAAGCTAGCAGAAGGCAAGAAATAACTAAGATCAGAGCTGAACTGAAGGAAATAGTGATACAAAAAAACGCTCCAAAAAATCAATGAGTCCAGGAACTGGATTTTTGAAAAGCTCAACAAAATTGATAGACCTCTAGCAAGACTAAAAAAGAATAAAAGAGAGAAGAATCAAATAGACGCAATCAAAATGATGAAGGGAATATCACCACTGATCCCACAGAAATAAAGTACCATCAGAGAATACTATAAACACCTCTATGCAAATAAACTAGAAACTCTAGTAGAAATGGATAAATTCCTGGACACATACACCCTCCCAAGACTAAATCAGGAAGAAGTTGAATCTCTGAATAGACCAATAACAGGCTCTGAAATTGAGGCAATAATTAATAGCCTACCAACCAAAAAAAGTCCAGGACCAGATGGATTCACAACTGAATTCTACCAGAGGTATGAGGAGGAAGTGGTACCATTCCTTCTGAAACTATTCCAATCAATAGAAAAAGAGGGAATCCTCCCTAACTCATTTTATGAGGCCAGCATCATCCTGATACCAAAGCCTGGCAGAAACACAACAAAAAAAGAGAATTTTAGACCAATATCCTTGATGAACATTGATGCAAAACTCCTAAATAAAATACTGACAAACCAAATCCAGCAGCACATCAAAAAGCTTATCCACTATGAACAAGTGGGCTTCATCCCTGGGATGCAAGGCTGGTTCAACATATGCAAATTAATAAACATAATCCAGCATTTAAACAGAACCAAAGACAAAAACCACATGATTATCTCAACAGATGCAGAAAAGGCCTTTGACAAAATTCAACAACCCTTCATGCTAAAAACTCTCAATAAATTAGGTATTGACGGGTCACATCTCAAAACAATAAGAGCTATCTATGACAAACCCACAGCCAATATCATACTGAATGGGCAAAAACTGGAAGCATTCCCTTTGAAAACTGGCACAAGACAGGGATGCCCTCTCTCACCACTTCTATTCAACATAGTGTTGGAAGTTCTGGCCATGGCAATCAGGCAGAAGAAAGAAATAAAGGGTATTCAATTAGGAAAAGAGGAAGTCAAATTGTCCCTGTTTGCAGATGACATGATTGGATATCTAGAAAACCGCATCGTCTCAGCCCAAAATCTCCTAAAGCTGATAAGCAACTTCAGCAAAGTCTCAGGATACAAAATCAATGTGCAAAAATCATAAGCATTCCTATACACCAATAACAGACAAACAGAGAGCCAAATCATGAGTGAACTCCCATTCACAATTGCTTCAAAGAGAATAAAATACCTAGGAATCCAACTTACAAGGGATGTGAAGGACCTCTTCAAGGAGAACTACAAACCACTGATCAACAAAATAAAAGAGGACACAAACAAATGGAAGAACATTCCATGCTCATGGATCGGAAGAATCAATATCGTGAAAATGGCCATACTGCCCAAGGTAATTTATAGATTCAATGCCATCCCCATCAAGCTACCAATGACTTTCTTCACAGAATTGGAAAGAACTACTTTAAAGTTCATATGGAACCAAAAAAGAGCCCGTATTGCCAAGTCAATACTAAGCCAAAAGAACAAAGCTGGAGGCATCACGCTACCTGACTTCAAACTATACTACAAGGCTACAGTAACCAAAACATCATGGTAATGGTACCAAAACACAGATATAGACCAGTACAACAGAACAGAGCCCTCAGAAATAATACCACACATCTACAACTATCTGATCTTTGACAAAACTGACAAAAACAAGCAATGGGGAAAGGATTCCCTATTTAATAAATAGCACTGGGAAAACTGGCTAGCCATATGTAGAAAGCTGAAACTGGATCCCTTCCTTATACCTTATATAAAAATTAATTCAATATCGATTAAAGACTTGCATGTTAGACCTAAAACCATAAAAACCCTAGAAGAAAACCTAGGCAATACCATTCAGTCATGGGCAAGGACTTCATGTCTAAAACAACAAAAACAACGGCAACAAAAGCCAAAATTGACAAATGAGATCTAATTAAAGAGCTTCTGCACAGCAAAATAAACTATCATCAGAGTGAACCTACAGAATGGCAACCTACAGAATGGGAGAAGGTTTTTGCAATCTACTCATCTGACAAAGGGCTAATATCCAGAATCTACAAATAACTCAAATTTACAAGAAAAAAACAAACAACCCTATCAACAAGTGGGCAAAGGATATGAACAGACACTTCTCAAAAGAAGACATTTACGCAGCCAACAGACACATGAAAAAATGCTCATCATCACTGGCCATCAGAGAAATGCAAATCAAAAGCATAATGAGATACCATCTCACACCAGTTAGAATGGCGATCATTAAAAAGTCAAGAAACAACAGGTGCTGGAGAGAATGTGGAGAAATAGGAACACTTTTACACTGTTGGTGGGACTGGAAACTGGTTCAACCATTGTGGAAGACAGTGTGGTGATTCCTCAAGGATCTAGAACTAGAAATACCATTTGACCCAGCCATTCCATTACTGGGTATATACCCAAAGGATTATAAATCATGCTTCTGTAAAGACACATGCACACGTATGTTTATTGCAGCACTATTCACAATAGCAAAGACTTGGAACCAACCCAAATGTCCAACAATGATAGACTGGATTAAGAAAATGTGGCACATAAACACCATGGAATACTATGCAGCCATAAAAAATGATGAGTTCATGTCCTTTGTAGGGACATGGATGAAGCTGGAAACCATCATTCTCAGGAAACTATCACAAGGACAAAAAACCAAACACTGCATGTTCTCACTCATAGGTGGGAATTGAACAATGAGAACACCTGGACACAGGAAGGGGAATATCACACACCAGGGCCTGTCGTGGGGTGGGGGTTGGTGGGAGGGATAGCATTAGGAGATATACCTAATGTAAATGACGAGTTAATGGGTTCAGCACACCAACATGTCACATGTATACATATGCAACAAACCTGCAAGTTTTGCACACGTACCCTAGAACTTAAAGTATAATAAAAAAATAAAAACAAAAAATAAAAAAAGAATACAATCCCATTTACAATAGCCAAAATAAGTGAAATATCAAGAAATACAGGTAACCAAGAGGCGAAACATTTCTACAAGGAGAATTTTAAAATCCTGCTGAACGAAATCAGAGATGACACAACTAAATACAAAAACACTCCATGTTCATTAAATGGAAGAACCAATATTGTTAAAATGGCCATACTGCCCCAAGAAATTTATAGATTCAAACCTATTCCTATCAAACTAACGATATCATTTTTTTTCACAGAATTAGGAGGGAAAAAAACTATTCTAAAATTCATGAGGAACCAAAATAGAGCCTCAACAGCCAAAGCAATCCTAAGGAAAAAGAACAGAACTGGAGTTATCACACTACCTGATTTTAAGCTATATTACAAGGCTAGAGTAACCAAAATAGCATGGTACTGCTACAACAGGAAAACATAAACCGATGGAATAGAATAGAGATCCTATAGAAATAAAGCCACATGCCTACAACCATCTGATCTTCAAGAAAGCTCACAAAAATGAGCAATAAGGAAAGGAGTCCTTATTTAATAAATGGTGCTGGGATAACTGGCCAGCCATATGCAGAAGATTAAAAATAAATGCATAACTTTCACCATAAACAAAAATTCACTCAAGATGGATTAAATATTTAAATATAAGACTAAAGATTTAAATATAAGACTTCAAACTATAAAAATACTAAAGAAAAACCTAGGAAATACCCTTCTTTACACCAGTCTCAGGAAAGAATTTTTGGCTGAATTCCTAAAAAACAATAGCAACAAAAGCAAAAATTGAGAAGTGGGACCTAACTAAACTAGAGGGGTTCTGCACAGCAAAAGAAGCTATCAACAGAATAAACAGACAACCTACAGAATGGGAGAAAACATTTGCAAACTATGCATCTGACAAAGGTCCAATATCCAAATGCATAAGGAAACTAAACAAATCAAGAAGCACATATCAAATGACCTAATTAAAAAATGGGCAAAGGACATGGACAGGCACTTCTCAAAAGAAGACATACAATCAGCCAAGAAGCATAAGAAAAAATGTTCTACATCACTAGTCTTCAGAGAAATGCAAATCAAAACAGCAAGATACCAGAGTGGCTGTTATATAAATGTCATAAATTAACAGATGCTGGTGAGGCTGAGGAGAAAATTGAATGCTTATACACTGTTGGTGGGAATGTAAATTAGTTTAGCCACTGTGGAAAGCAGTTTGGAGATTTCTTAATGAAATTAAAATGGAGCTACCATTTGACGAAGGAATCCCATTACTGGTTGTATATCCAAAGGAAAATAGCTCTGTCAAAAGGTCACATGCACTACTACATTCTTCACAATGCTATTCACAATAACATAGACATGGAATCAGTCTAGATGTATGTGAGTGGTAGATTGGATCAAGAAAATATGGTACATATAGACCATGTAATTATATGCAGCCATAAAAAAGAATAAAATCATGCCCTTTACAGCAACTGGATGCAGCTGAAAGCTATCATCCTAGAAGGTTTAACACAAGAACAGAAAGCAAAATGCCACATGTTCTCATTTATAAGTGGAAGCTAAACTTTGAGTACACATGCACATAAAGATGGGAACAACAGACACTGGAGACTACTAGAGGAAAAAGTATGGGAGAGGTGCATTATCTGAAAAACTACCTATTGGTTATATTATGCTCACTACATGGGTGACAGAATCATCCATATCCCAAACCTCAGCATCATGCAATATACCCATGTAACAAACCTGAACATGTACCCCCTGAATCTAAAATAAAACTTGAAAAAATGTTCTAAAAATAGATTGTGATGATAGTTGCAAAATTGTGAATATACTAAAAATCATTGCACTGCACACTAAATGTATGTTTATGATATGTGACTTATATCTAAATAAAGATGCTTAAAAAATGAAAGTACTTTATTTGCTCATCCATAAGAAACAATTCCTCATCCATTCAAGTTTTATCACAAGATTGCAGCAATTTAGTAATAGCTTCAGGCTCTACTTCTAATTCTAGTTCTTTTGCGATTTCCACCACATCTTGCAGGTGTTTCTTTGGCTGAATTCTTGAATCTCTCAAAGTCATCCATGAGGGTTGGAACCAACTTCTTCCAAACTCCTGTTAATGTTGATATTTTGCCCTTCTCACATAAATCACAAATGTTCTTAATAACACCTAGAATGACAAACCCTTCAAATTCTTTCCAGAGGTTTTCCATTTACTTTGCTAAGATCCATCAGAGAAATTAGTATCTATGGCAACTATTGTCTTACAAAATGTATTTCTTAATAATGTTTGAAAGTCAAAATTACTTTTTGATCCACGAGCTACAGAACGGATGTTGTCTTAGGCATACAAACAACATTAATCGCCTGTATATTTTCATCAGAGCTTGGGTGACCAGGTGCACAGTCAATGATCAGTACTATTTTGAAAAGAATATTTTTTATTCTAAGCAGTGTCTCAATTGTGGGCTTAAAATATTCAGTAAACTATGCTGTAAACAGATATGATGTCATCCAGGCTTTGTTCTTCCTTTTATAGGGCACAAGCAGAGTAGATTTAGAATGATTCTTAAGAGCCCTTGGGTTCTCAGAATGGTGAATGAGCATTGACTTCAACTTGAAATCCCCAGCTGGAGTAGCCACTAAGAAGACATTCAGCCTGTCTTTTGAAGATTTGAAGCCAGGCATTGACTTCTCTTTTCTAGGTATGAGAGTCCCAGATGGCATCTTAGTAAAATATAGGCTCCTTTTGTCTACATTGACAATCTGCTGTTTAATGTAGCCACTTTTATCAATTATCTTAGCCAGATCTTCTGGATAATTTCCTGCAGTTTCTACATCAGCACTTGCTGCTTCACCTTGCACTTTTATGTTATGGAAACGGCTTCTTTTCTTAAACCTCATGAACCATCATTCTGGTTTCCAACTTTTCTTCTGCAGCCTCTTCAACACTCTCAGTCTTCATGAAATTTAATAGTTAAGGACTTTCTCTGGATTAGACCTTGGCATAAAGGAATGTCGTGGCTGGTTTGATCTTCTGTGCAGACAATAAAACTCCATATCATCAACATGGCTGTTTTGCATTTGTGTTGGTGTGTTTACCAGAGTCATCCTTTTGGTTTGTCTTAAGCGCTTTTCATTCACATTCATAAGTTGGCTAATTGTTGAATGCAAGAGGCCTAGCTTTCAGTCTCTCTTGCCTTTTGGCAAGACTTTCTCACTAAGCTTAATCATTTCTAGCTATTAATTTTTACTGAGAGATATTTGACTCTTCCTTTCACTTGAACACTTAGAGGGCATTGCAGGGTTACTAATTTACCTAATTTAATATTGTTGTGTCATAGGGAATAGAGAGGTCTGAGGAGAGAAACAGAAGTGAAGGAATGGCTAGTGAGAAAAACAACACACATAACATCTCTCAATTAAGTTTACCATCTTATATGGGTGCAGTTCTTGGTGCCCCAAACAAATTAAAACAATAATATCAAAGATTACCACAGATCACCATAACAGATATAATAATTTTAAAATTAAAATCTTGTAAGAATTAGCAAAATGTAAGACAGAGACACAAAATGAGCACATGATGTTAGAAAAATGGCACTAATAAACTTGCTCAATATAGGATTAATACCTGTGTAGCATGGGGTGTTTCTGTGAAAACACATCCTCAAAGTGCAATAAAGAGTGAAGCACAATAAAGTGACATATGCCTGTTACTCAGAAATAAGACTGCTGGATCATATGGCAGTTTAAAATGGGATTGTTTTTATTAATTTCCTTTTTAGATAGTTCATCCTTTTTGTATAGAAATGCAACTGATTTTTGTATGTTGATTTTGTATCCTGCAAAATTACTTAATTTGTTTATCAACTTTAAGAGTTTTTTGGTGGAGTCTTGGTAATCTTAAACATAAAACCATGTCATCTGCAAGAGAGACAATTTTAATCCTTCTCTTCCAATTTGGGTGTTTTTTATTTCTTTCTCATGCCTGATTCCTCTGGCTACGACTTCCAATGCTATGTTGATTCAGGTGGTGAGAGTGGGCATTCTTGCCTTGTTTCTGATCTTAGATGAAAAGCTTTCAGTTTTTCACCAATGAGTATAATGTTACCTGGAAGCTTTTCATATATAGCCTTTACTGAGTTGAGGTACTTTTTTTCTCTTCCTGGTTGACAGTTATTTTTTTTTTAATCATAAAAGGATACTTAATTTTGCCAAATGCCATTTCTGCATCCATTGAGATAATCATGTGGTCTTTGTTCTTTAATTTGTAAACATGGTGTATCACATTAATTGATTTTCATAAGTTGAAACATCCTTGATTCCCAGAGATAAACCTCACTTTTTATATACCTTTTGTTTCCTTTTCTTTGTTTATCACATTGGCTAGGTGTCTAAGTTGGTTTGTGTTGCTATAAATGAATACTTGAGGCTGGGTAATTTATTTTTGAGAAGTTTATTTGGCTTATAGTTCTGATGTCTGGAAAAGTTCAAGATTAGGGATATGCATCTGGCAATGGCCACAGGTTACCTCCATTCATAGCAGAAGGTGAAAGGGAGCCAGCATGAGCAGAGACCACATGGAAAGGGAGGAAGCAAGAGAGAGATGGGAAGTGCCAGGCTCTTTTTAACAACCAGTTCTTGTGGTAACTAATATAGAAAGAAATCACTCAGCCCCTACCTCCTAGGGAGAGTATTAATCTATTTAGTTATATGCCTCCGTGATACAAACTCCTATTAAGCCCTATCTCTAATATTGGGGATCAAATCTCAATATGAAATTTGGAGGAGTCAAGAACTAGGACTTCCAATATGATGTTGAATAGGAGTGGTAAGAGCAAATATCCTTGCTTTGTTACTGATCTAGTTTTTCACCACTGTGTATGATGTTAACTGTAGGGGTTTTTTTAGATCCTCTTTATCAATTTAACAAAATTCTCCTCTATTTTCTAGTTTGCTGACAGCTTTCATTAAGAGTGATTGTTGAAAATTAGCTGGGTGTGGTGCACACACATGTAATCCCAGCTACCTGAGACGCTGAGGTGAGTGGATAGCTTAAGCCCCAGAAGTAAAGGCTGCAGTGAGCTATGATCATGCCACTGCACTTCAGCCTGTACCCTGCCTCAGAAAAAAAAAAAAAAAGAAAGAATGGGTGTAGAAATTTTCTCACATACTTCTGGGATCAACTGATCCTCCAGCCTCAATCTCCCAAAAAGCTGGGACTTCTCCACACCCAGCTTTGTCAAATACTTCTTCAGCATCTGTCGATATGTTCGTATAATTTTTCTTCTTTAGCTTGCAGATGTGACGAATTATATTTATTGATTTTTGAATACTAAACCAGCATTAGACACACCTGAACTTAATCACACTTGTTTGTGTAGTATAATTACTTTTGTACATGGTTGAACCTGATTTGCTAATATTTTGGGGAAATTTTTGCATCTATGTTCACAAAAGATATTTATTTGTATCTTTTTTTGTGCTTTGACAGATTGTGTCTTTCAAGGTTGGTTAATTTTATCTAGTTTACAAAATTTATAGGCATAGAGTTGTTCATAATGTTCTTTTAGTGTCATTTTAATGCTCTCGAATTCAGTAAACGTTTAGTATCATTTTAATGCCCTCAAATTCAGTAAATTACTGAATTTAAAATTTAAATTACTAAAATTATCTTATTTCTCATATTAGTAATTTACATAATCTCCATTTTTAGATTAGCCTGTCTAGACTTTATCAATTTTGTTGAGTTTCCAAATAATCAGCTTTTGATTTTGTTGATATTCCCTATTGTTTTCCTGTTTATAGTTGCATTAATTTCTGCTCTAACATTTGTTCTTCTGCTTCTTTGAATGTAATTTGGTCTATTTTCCTCAGATAAAAGACATTATTGATTTTTAGATCTTTAATATATACATTCATATTATAACTTTCCCACTAATCCCTGCTTTTGTTGCATCCCACAAATTTTGATAATTTGTATTTTCATTTTATTTTAAACATGTAGAAATTTCTCTTGAGATACCATTTTTAAAATTTTCATAGATTTAAGGGGTACAAATGCAGATTTCTTACATGCATATATTGCATGGTGGTGAGGTCTGGGCTTTTAGTGTACCTATCACCCACAGTGTACCTATTACCCAATAGGTAATTTTTCAACCCTCATGCCTCCTACCCTTGCATATTTTGTAGTTTCCAATGTCTGTTATTCCACTCTTTACGCTAGATGCACCCATTCTTCAGCTCCTACTTATCCGTGACAATATGTAGTATTTGGCATTCTGTTTCTGAGTAATTTCATCTAGGATAATGGCCTCCAGTTCCATGCATGTTGCTGCAAAAGACATGATTTCATTCTGTTTAATGTCTGTGTAGTATTCCATGGTATATATACCATATTTTCTTCATTCAATCATCCATTGATGAACACTTATGTTGATTCCATGACTTTGCTATTGTAAATAGTGCTATGATAAATACATGAGTGTGGGTATATTTTTGATATAATGATTTATTTTCCTTTGGATGATATCCAGTAATGTGATTGCTGAATAGAATAATAATTCTATTTTTAGTTATTTGAGAAGTCTCCATAGTGTTTTCCATAGAGGTTGTACTAATTTACATTCCCACCAACAGAGTATAAGTATTCCTTTTTCTCTGCATCCCCACCATTTGATGATTTTTTACTTTTTAATGATATCCATTCTGATTGGAGTGAGATGGTATCTAATTGCGGTTTTAACTTTCATTTCTCTGATGATTAGTGATGTTGAGGATTTTTTCTGTTTGTTAGTCACTCGTATGTCTTTTTTTTTTTTTTTTTTTTTTTTTTTTTTTTAAGAATGGTTGTTCATATCCCTTCCCATTTTTAAATAATATTATTTGTTTTTTTCCTGTTGTCTTGTTTGAGTTCCTTGTAGATTCTGGATATTAGCCCTTTGTTGAATGCTTAGTTTGCAAATATATTTCCATTCTGTAGGTTGTCTGTTTACTCTAGCTTTTTTTTGCAGTGCAGAAGCTCTTTAGTTTAAGTCCCATTTGTCTACTTTTCTGTTGCATTTGCTTTTGAGGACTTGGTCATAAATTCTTGGCATAGGCCAATGTCCAAAAGAGTTTTTCCTGAGTTTTCTTCTAGTGTTCTTATAGTTTTGAGTCTTACATTTAAGTATTAAACCATCTTGAGTTAGTTTTTGTATATGGTGAGAAATAGGGTTCCAGTTTCATTCTTCTGCATGTAGCCATCTAATTTTCCCAGTAACATTTATTGAATAGGGTGTACATTCCCCAGTATATATTTTTGTTGGCTTTGTGAAAGATCAGCTAGTTGTAGGTATGGTGCTTTATTTCTAGGTTCTCTATTCTGTTCCATGGATCTATATGTCTATTTTTATACCAGTGCCATGCTGTTTTGGTTACTACCTGCTTGTACTATGATTTGAAACCAGGTAATATAATACTTCCAGCTTTGTCCATTTTTTTTCTCAAGATTGCTTTGGCTATTCAGGTTCTTTTTTGTTCTATTTGAACTTTTCAATTGCTTTTCCTAATTTCGTGAAGGGCATTGATAGTTTCATGGAGACTGTGTGAAATCTGTAGATTTCTTTGGGCACCATGATCATTTTAATGATATTGGTTCATCCAATGCAAGAGCATGGTATGTTTTTTCATACCAATTTTGACCTATATGTTACTTAAAAGAGTGGGTTTTACCTCTAAGTGTTTTGGACTTTCTAACTATCATTCTGTTATTGATTTCTAGTTTAATCCCATTGTTGTTTGGGAGCACTTTTGTATAATTTTACTGTTTTAAATTTGTTAAATTGTACTTTATGGCCCAGATTGTGGTCTATCTTGGCATGTGCATTTTAGCAGAATATGTAGTGCTCTGGTCTTGGAAAAAGTATTTTATAGATATCAATTAGATACATTTTTTTGATGGTGTCTTTTAGTTTAACAATATCCTGTTTGATTGTCTACCTGCTGGATTTGATAATTACTGAGAGAGGGATATTAAAATCTTTAACTATAATGGTTACTTTATTTATTTTTCTTGCAGTTTTGCCAGTTTTGGCTTCCTATATTTTGGCACTGTGTTGTTAAGTACATACACAGTTGATGTATTTATGTTTTCTTGGATAATTTGTACTTAGTCATTATATAATGCATGTCTTGATAACTGGCAATTTTTCTTGCTCTGAAATTTGCTTTGGCTAAAATTAATATCGTTACCAAAACTTTCTTTGGTTGGAGTTAACATGAAATATCTTTTCCTACCCCTTTACTTATAACCTATCTATGTCTTTATATTTAAAGTCTGTTTTTGGTAAATAACATAGTTGGATCTTGTGTTTTAAATTTACCCTGAGAATCTATGTCTTTTAATTGGTGTATTTGGACTCCTGATGTATAAAATGATTATTAATGTAGTTGGACCAATATTTTCCATATTTGGTACACTTTTCTACTCATTGTCCTTGTTCTTCCTGCCCTATTTTGTCTATCACTCATTTTCTACCTTCTTGTTTTAATTAAACACTTTATATAATCCCATTTATCTCCTCTGTTAGCATTCGGTTCTCTCTCTCTCACACACACACACACACACACACACACATATAATATATACGTTGTTGCCATTTACAATTAATCCATGTAGTCTTTCAAATTACATCACTTCATAGTAGCGCAAGCAGGTTATAAAAGAGTATTCCCAACTTTTCCCTCTCATCCTTTATAACATTATTGTACTGCATTTGACTTATGCAAAATGTGTAATTATTAAATATGTTGTTACTGTTATTTTGAGCAGACTATTATGAATATTTTGAGCAAACTGTTATGTTACATAAACTAAAAATAAAAATATATAAGTATTTTATTTATTTTTCCTTTAATACTCCTTTTTTTAATTTTGGTCCAAGCTTCTGACCTATATCATTTTCCTTTCTTATGAAGGATTTATTTTTACATTTGTTATAAGGCAGGTCTACTGGCATCAAATTTCCTCAGTCTTTGCCTGTGAATGTCTTTGTTGCTCCTTCATTTTAAAAGCCAATTTTGTTACATACATCATTCTAGGTTATTTTATCTTCCTTCAACACTTTATAAATACCTTACTCCACTCCCTTGTTGTTTGCATGACTTATGAAGAGAAATCTGATTAAACTTATATTTTTGCTTCTCTATAGGTAAGGTGTTTCTCTTCATTGGTTTCTTTCAAATTTTTCTATTTGTCTTTGATTTCTGTAATTTGAATACAATATGCCTAGGTATAGATTTTTTGATATTTATCCTGCTGGGTGTTCTAAGAGCTACCTGGATTTCTGGTTTGTTGTTTATTATTACTTTTGAAAAATTTTCAGGCATTATTGTTTCAAACATTTCTTCTGTTTCTTCTCTTTTTTCTGCTTCGGGTATTTTTATTACATGCACGTCACACTTTTTGTAGTTGTCCCACAGTTCTTGGGTATTGTTTTTTTTTTTTTCATTCATTTTCCTCTTTGCATTGAAGTTTTGTAATTTCTTTTGACATTTATTTAAGCTCACTGATTTTTTTTTTCTCAGCTGTTTCCAGTCCACTGATGAGCTCATCTAAGGCATATTTCATTTCTGCTGGAGAGGTTTTAATATATAGCATTTCCTTTTGATTCTGTGATAGAGTTTTCATCTCTCTACTTACATTACTCAGACAGTCTTGCATATTTTCTTCTTTTTCCATTAGAGCCCTTTGAATATTAATTATGGCTATCTTAAACCAAAGCAATTCTGAGAAAAAAAAAGCTGGAGGCATCACATTGTCTGACTTCAAAATACATTTCCAGGCTACATTATTCAAAATAGAATGGTATTAGTATAAAATAGACACACAGACCAATGGAACAGAATAGAGAACCAACAAATAAAGTTAAAGTGATCTCCAGCAAGGATAATAAGAATTTACACTGGGGAAAGGACACCCTCTTAAATAAGTGGTGCTGGGAAAGTTGGATAGTCACATGCAGAACAATGAAACTAGACTCTTATCTCTCACCATACACAAAAATCAACCCAAAGTGGATTAAAGACCCAAAACTATAAAAATATTCGGAGAAAACAAAAAGAAAACTGTCCTGGACATTGGGCTACACAAAAAACATGACTAAGACCTCAAAAGCAATGACAAAAAAATTGGACTTAATTAAATTAAAAAGCTTCTGCACTGCAAAAGAAATAATCAGCAGAGTGAACAGAAAATCTACAGAATGGAAGAAAGTATTTGCAAATTATTTATCTAACAGGGGACTAATATCTAGAATATACAAGAAACTCAATTCAACAGGAATAAAACAAATAACCCTATTTAAAAATGGTCAAAGGACAAGAAAAGACATTTTTCAAGTGAGGACACACAAGCAACCAAGAAACAAAAAAATCTCAACATCAGTAATCATCAGAGAAATACAAGTTAAAACCATACAATCAGATACCATCTTACACCAGTGAGATGTCTATTATTAAAAAGTCAAAAAACAATAGATGTTGGTGAGGACGTGGAGAAAAGGAAATACTTATACACTGTTGGTAGGAGTGTAAATTAGTAAAACCTCTATGGAAAATACCATGGAGATTTCTCAAGAAACTAAAAATGGAACTAGCATTCAATCTAGCAATTGCAATACTGGATATTTACCCCAAGGAAAATAAATCATTATATCAGCTAGGCACGATGGCTCATGCCTGTAATTCCAGCACTTTGGGAGGCCAAAGTGGGTGGCTCACCTGAGGTCAGGAGTTCAAGACTATTCTGGCTAACATGGTGAAACCCTTTCTCTACTAAAAATATAAAAATTAGCCAGGCATGGTGGCACACCTGTAATCCAATCTACTCAGGAGGCTAAGGCAGGAGATTTGCTTGAAGCTGAGAGGCAGAGGTTGCAGTGAGCCGAGATCACACCACTGCACTCCAGGCTGGGTGACAGAGTGAGACTCTGTCTCAATAAATAAATAAATAATTATATCAAAAAGATACCTATACTTTTATGTTTATCACATGTATTAATCAGTTTTCACTCTGCTATAAAGACATACCCGAGACTGGGTAATTTATAAAAGAAACAGGTGTAATTGACTCACAGTTCCACATGACTGGGGAGGCCTCAGGAAACTTAAAATCATGGTGGATGGTGAGAGAGAAGCAAAGGCATGTCTTACACGGTGGCAGGTGAGGGAGAGAGAAAACAAGTGATGGGGGAAGAGCCCCTTATAAAACCATCAGATCTCATGAGAACTCACTCATTATCACAAGAATAGCATGGTGGAAACTGCCTCCATGATCCAATCACCTCTCACCAGGTCCCACCCTCGACATGTGGGGTTTATGGGGATTACAACTGGAGATGAGATTTGGGTGGGGACACAGAGCAAAACCATATCATTACATCACTATTCACAATAGCAAAGTCATGGAATCAACATAGGTGTCCATCAATGGAGAATGGATAAAGAAAACATGGTATATGTAAACTATGGAATACTACTGAGCGTTAAAAATAAAATTATGTTTTCTGCAGCAACATGAACACAGCTAGAAGCCACTATCATAAGTGAAATAACTCAGAAACAGAAAATGAAATACCATATATTCTCACTTATAAGTGGAAACTAATTAATTGGCACACATGGACTGAGGGGAAAAATAGACGCTGAGGACTCAAAAAGGTGGGACTCTGGGAGATGCATGGGTGTTGAAAAATTATGTATTGGGTACAGTGTTCACTATTCAGACCTCACTGCTATGTAATATATCCACATAATAAACCTGAATGGGTACCCCCTGAATTTATAAAATTAATTTTTTTAAGTGAGCCAAAAACATGAATAGAAATTTCTCAAAAAAAAACATACTATGGCCAACAGGTGTATAAAAACATCAACATCACTGATCATCACAGTAATGTAAATCAAAACCACAATGAGATATTATTTTATCCCCACTAAGAATGGATATATTACCTAGCTATTAAAATTCCTGGTTTAATAATCCCAACACATTTGAAATACATAAGTTTGATTCTAATGTTTATTCTGTGTCTTCATATTGCATGTTTTGTCTTTTACCTTGGCTTGTAATTTTTTTTAATGAAAATCAGACATTATTCACTAGGTAAAAGGAACAGAGGTAAATAGGCTTTTAATATGAGGCTTTATGGTTTTCTGTCTAGCAGTTAGGTTGGATTGACTGTTTGCTGTAGCTCTATTTGTCATATACTAAACTTTCTTCTTGTGTCCTTGAGTTTGTCTCCCATGTTGTTGGTTGATGTGGTGGCAGCATATAAGGCTGAGAAAGCATTCTATAGTTCTATGGGTAGCTGTTAATCTTTTGATGAGCCTGTGCTTCTGGGCTGTGACCTTCACAGATGATTCTGTTTTTCCCCATTAGGTGATAAATGAAGGTTAGAGGGAGCTGGAGTATTTCCCTTCCCCCAACTTGGTTAAGCTCTGGTAAAACTCTAGTAGGTTAGCTTCTGGCAAAATAGTTTCTCTGGACAGCAGGCCTTGTTAAGAAGAAAAGAATGCTCTGGGCATATTTCAGCATACTTATTTTTCCCTTCCACTTGCCAGAATATGAGGAAATTTTTCTAAATTTTATTGTGAGAACCTTGTTGTGTTCATGGAAGTAAAACTGAGAAACGTGTGGGGTCCACATAAGACTGGTGATTTTATTGTAATTCTCAAAGCTTTTCCAAACTGAGCCTCCAGCAATTTTTGAATTGCAGTTTAAGTTTACCCATCCCAGTACTCATCTTTATGGAAGTTTCCACTCTCAGGCATTCACTCTAGTAAACTGTGGTTCTCTGTATTCACCTGTCGGTGTCTCAAACTTTGAAGACAGTGGTTTGCCCTGGGGCCTCAGTTCTATGCTGAGTCTAAGAGGAGTCACTGATTTTCAGTTTGTTCTGCTTTTTTCTTGTTGTTAAGACAGGAGTGATAATCTCTGTACAAGCCAACTGGGAAACTGAAAGTCCTCTAGATACTGATTTTGATTAATAAAAACAAGCATCATACATAAGGTTTGGGGGTGCACAGACTTGATTTTTTTAATATTTCAGACACAAATGTTATTTATTTTTGACTATAAACTGCCATGTACCACTGCTCTTGTAGGCACAGCTTCTCTGCTCACTTTTTCCCTGCTTGGGAAATTAGTAAAAATTAAATAGTCATTTACTACTTGGTATATATCATTTTAATTACTTTGCCTTTCTTTCCCGTAAATTCTGGATGAGATCTTGGCACTGAGAGAGCAAGAGTTTTTAATACAGTTAAGGTTGACAAATTGAGAGGTAAGAGTTAAGTGTTACTATTAGAGCAAATATTAACTTCAGCGGTGGATGGACCTGAGTGGAATACTGCAGTGGGGATGACTTTAGAAAACTAGTAAGTAATACATTACTAGAGGGTAGGAAAAAACAGTTGTCAGGAGTTAGAAAAAGATGATGCTTAGAAATAGATGAAGGGCTTGAAAAGACACTTTTTTCTTTGATTGTTTTCATATTTCAGGCACAAATGTTATTTTGGACTATAGACCGCCATGTCCAACCCTTCTTGTAGCCAAAGTTTCTCTACTTACTTTCTCCCTGCTTGAGAAATCATAATGAGGCTGTTCTTTGTGCAAGAATGACCACCAATTAAACTAGGTTTCCTGACTCAAATGGAGCATGTATGACTTGTGGGGACCCATAACATGGCCCAGTGAGAAAGGCTCTGTACAATGAAGACAATAATAATGAGCCAAATCTGTTAGAATGGCTCCCTCTGGAATCTGATGTGGAAATTAGCCAGTGATTAAAGGATAATGAAACAGAATTATAAAAGTGAGAAAAGGAGAGCAGTTGGTCCTCAGAGCCACTTTGGGAAAATATCAGGTAATAAAAAGGAAAGTATGTGATGAAATACAATACCACTTGAAAGATATACTGCCTTATGAGCTCAGATGATTTTAATAAGGTGGCACATACATCCTTACTAACCTTAATTCTCCTTGTTTATTAGTTTGTTTGAGTGACCATTATAGAGAAGTAGAAACAGAAAAAAATTTACCTATACACTCAATATCCCGTAAACAAAAACGATTTACATTATTTAGGTATTTTTCACACCTCCTTTATAATAGTTATATTCATCACTCTAGCAGATAAAAAGAAAAGAACTCCAGTTCTGATTCCATGTGCAATGGAAAGTTCAGTTCCCTTATACCTTGCAGGATTCAAGGTGGGTTTTTATTTTTTCTAGGTATATGTTGCCCTGAGCACTGCTTCTGGTGAATTATTCTTATTTGCATCCTAATATTGGTTTCTTCTATTTGGACTATAATTTTTCCAAAAAAGACCATATTTCCTTTTACGACAATTTTCCCAAATCATCACTTACACAAGGCAATTGTATGTGGATTAGAGTCTTCAGGAATAAATGTTACCTAAAAATACAGTATGTTCATATGGCTATATGTTCATAACTAAATGCAGTTTTATGTCTGCTCCATCCAACATCTGATGAAAGTGACTAATGGTAAAAAAAAATACCCAAGACAATGAACCAATTAACCAATAACTATTTATTGAGCAATAACAGCGTGCAGATTATAGAAAAGAAAAACAAATAATCTAATTGATTCACAAAGTAAATAATCAGCCTCTGAGAGTTAAATAAATAACGCTATTTTTCATCTCAAAGAGGCCTGAAGACTGTAATGAAAAATAACTGTTCACAGAAAATGCCTTAAGAACAGAGCTCCATTACCTCCAAAGAAATTGGGCAGCTTTGCTTGGAATATTGCATTGTAGTAGTCTGTTCTCTCATTGCTATAAAAAAACCTGATACTGGATAATTTATAAAGAAAAGAAGTTTAGTTGGCTCACAGTTCCACAACCAGAACAGGAACCATGATGCTGGCATCTGCTTGAATTCTGGGGAGGCCTCAGAAAACTTACAATCATGGTGAAAGGCAAAGTGGGAACAGGCATGTCACATGGCAGGAGCAGGAACAAGAGAGGGGTGAGGGAGGTGCTACACACTTTGACCATATTTCACAAGAAGTCACTCACTATTATGAGAAAAGCATCAAGGGGATGGGGCTAAACCATTCATGAGAAATATACCCCCATGATCCAATCAGCTCTCACCAGGCCCCACCTCCAACACTGGGGATTACAATTCAACATAAAATTTGGTAGGGATACAGATCCAAACCATATCAGGCATACTAAATATTTAGCATGCAGTAAACATCTGGTGAATGAATGACTGAATGAATTCATCAAAGAATACAGCCAAACTTCCCTAATCTTGGCAACCTGTGTTCTGTTTGGTTAATATCAGTATTCCCCTCTAACCCTAATAGAGGCCTCTACTTAATTGTCACCTCTGAATTCAGCTTCCAGATAAGCATCAACAGCTTATTCCTTCTAGTTCCAATCTGACCTTAATGACTTCATCTCCCAGTGACTGGTTTCATGCTCTTGAGCTCTAGTCTCCCAGTGGCTGGATTCCTTCTCCACATATCATTGTCCTTTGGTGCTTAGTGTGTAACACTGAATTCTAGAATGCTCCCAGTTCTTTAGGTTTGAGTTTTGGGAATCTACTGGTACATCTTAGTGCTGATTGCCTGAACATTAAACCATTGCTAATTACTAACTACATTTTGGCTTTCCACTAGTATTTGCAAGAAGGGGTGACTTTAAGAAGGCTTTAGCCTGACTAATCACCTCCTTAACTACTACTACTACTACTGCTTCTACTAACCATAATAATTATCATTATCACAAGAAGCCTATATATTTATTTTATAAACTATAAGAAGAATATGAATAAAGCTACATTTAGAAAAAAATGTCTCTGTTATTGCTTTAGACTACAGACTAACATAAAAGCTTTAAGACAAGCTTACTAGATCTTATTTCCAAATCTTTGTCATCTCTAAGCTCCTCATATTTAGAAATGCTCATGGAACTACTTAGTATTGTTTTTGAACTCAGGAGTGACTTCTCTCAGCCCCAAATTTTATAGAACCTTGCTCTTTTCCTGCTCTGTTCATGTCCCTCCAATTGGATGGAACTCAAAGGGTCAAGAAAATTCCAGGTAAGAAAATCAATCACTGGGAGGTGGAGTCACTAAGGCCAGATTGGAACTAGCAGCAAGAAATGAGGCTGAACTGGAAGCTAAACTCTGAAGTATGAATTAAGTAGAGAAATAAGATTTACTAAGTTTTCCAATCATAGAATTATTTCTGCTTCCCGACAATTTCTAGTCCACAGAAAGCCTTGCTTCCTTGTACCCTTCCCCAAATCACCGCACAGAAGCCCAAATCCTAGTAAGCATCTTCTAACATTCTCTTCTTGAGATGCCCTTGGTTTTCTGTAATATGTGTTCTCTTTCGCCGCAATGAGTAATAAATCCAATTTGTTCAACTGCAGGTGTGGTCTTAGTTGTCTTTGTTTAGAAGTACCATTAAAAATGGAAAATCTACTGAGGTTTAGTAAGCCCTCACTGACTTGGACCAGAACTCATGACGCAGTGATAGTGTGCATATCTGAGACTCTTTATGTTTCTACATATTCAAGCTGTCATCTTGCCGTGGCTGGGAGTTAAGTTTATGCTGAAGTGAGCTCAGATATTTCTTGAAGTCCTTCAGCACTGGGTTTATTTTACTTTCCAAGTAATAAAGTCCCTAGATATATTTTTAGTTAACTAATCTGAAAAATATTGCATTTGTGTTTTTCTTATGGTTCATCTGCTTTTCTAGTGTGATAGTTACTTTCATGTGTAAACTTGATTGAATCATGGGATGCCCAGTTTTCTAGTTAAACATTATTTCTGAGTATGTCCACAAGTACGTTTCTAGACGAGATTAGCATAGGAAATGATAGACTAAATAAAGCAGGTTACTCTGTCCAACTAATATAGGTGGGCATCATCCAATACATAGAGAGCCTGAATAGAACAAAAGGTGGATGAAGGAAAGATTTGCTTTCTCTACTTAACTGAGCTGAAATATGAACATTCTGTCTTCAACGCTACTGGTTCTCAGGACTACAGACCCATACTGGAATCTGTCTCTGGCTCTCAGGCCTTTGAACTACACTGCCGGATTTTCTGAGTCACCAGCTTGCAGATGGCAGATTGTGAAACTTCACAACCACCATAATCACATAAGCCAATACCCTATAATGTGGGGGGTGTGTGTGTGTCTCCCCTCTTGGTTTTGTTTCTCTGGAGAACCTTAATTAACATATCTAGTGATGAGTGCTATTTGTCTACAGGAGAAAAAGTCTATATAGAGTGGCAGGATGTAGGCCAGATAAGTTCATTTTCAAGCGGTTCCCTGGGGCTAATTAGCTCAGAAAATCTTCTCTGACCAGCATTCTTTGGACAAAATTTGTCTAAAATCATCATTTCAAAACCTTATAAAGGCTTCTTCTTAAGTATTTTCTTTGTACCCCAGGAACTCTTTTGCTTACTTCCAGCTGTCTAGAATCAGGAAGTTTTGTTCTGTCCTTGATTGGTAATGACTGGCCATTGGCCAAGCATATGAGATAGAAAGTTACACAGGCAGTATCCTTAAATACTTAGAATTCTCATGGGGACTTCTCAATCTAAAGCTGTGCCTTTTCTGTGTTAAACACTTTTTTCCTTCATGTATTCTTATTATAATGCTCATTTAAATGCTTTTCTCTCGAACTGGCACAATATTTCACTACAGAGAATTTGAATTCCAATGGCTACTTTAAAGAGCTTTTAAAACAAGCAAAATTATTAATTTGAGAGGTTGCAGATAACCAAAAGCAAAGAAATCTTCATGAGGAGATGGATTGTCTAAAACGAAGATCATTTTGTTTAGTTTAGATGACCTCCCTTCTTCTGATTCCATACTTTGAAGCTTAATGAGTTCTGCCTCGTAAAATTATATGGTTTGATTAAAATTGCCAACAGCCTAAGTTACGTCAAGACTGGCTGTATGTCATTTTTTTTGTGCCTATATATGTCAAAATATGTTTTTATGTTTTCTTTTCCTTGCAGAGAGCAAAGAATTTCTTTTTTTGTTTGTTTTGTTTGTTTGTTTGTTTGTTTTCAGGGTCTCACTATGGCCCAGGCTGGAGTGCAGTGATGTGATTTCAGCTCACCACAGCCTTGACTTCTAGGGCTAAAGCAATCCTCCCACGGTAGCCTCTCAAGCAGCTGGGACCACAGGCATGTGCCACCACGCTTGGCCATTCTTTTTTTTAATTTTATGTGGGGACAAGGTCTCACTATATTGCCCAGGTGACTCTCAAACTCCTAGGCTCAAGTGATCCTCCTACTTCAGCCTTCCAAAGTGCTAGGATTACAGGCATCAGCCACCATGCTTAATTATAGTTATAATTGGCTTTTTATAGCGACAATTTTATACTTGCCTGAAGATAGGCCCCTCTCATTTGTTCCTGTCTTGTGAAATTTTAAAGATCATCTGATCAAAAAATAATTCAGTTGTTTTCTCTGCACTCTAGATCAGTGGTCCCCAAACTTTATGGCACCGGGGACCAGTTTCATGCAAGACAATTTTTTCCATGGATGGAGGGGAAGTATAGTTTTGGGATGAAACTGTTCCACCTCAGATTATCAGGCATTAGTTATAGTCTCATAAGGAGCCTGCAACACAGATCCCTCACATGCACAGTTCACAATAGGGTACACACTCCTATGACAATCAAACATCACCACTGATTTGACAGCAGGCAGAGTTCAGGCAGTAATACTCACTTATCTGCCACTCACCTCCAGCTGTATGGCCCGGTTTCTAACAGGCCACTGACTGGTACTAATCTGTGGCCCAGAAGTTGGAGACTCCTGCTATAGATCATCTAGCCCAGATAAACAGTCGAATAGTCTAACAAAAATAAATTATTAAATTACGTTTCTTTTAGTGAGCACTGAAAAGTAAAAAGCCTCTGTTACTATTGCTATGAGATAATCAAAAAATGCTTTATTTTCAAGGTAGAAAAACACTGGGGGCATGTTCTAGAATCTTTAATAATTAATTCACTGTATAAAATAATGCTAGCACAATATTTTGGTTTGTTAAACATAAGGACTTAAATTTCTTATAATTCAAACTTCCTGCATTTACTTCACTGGTTTTATGAGATACATGTTAATGTTATGTTATAAATCAAATGTTAAATGAGTTAAATGAACCTCACAACTTTTGTTTCCATAACTTGTTAAAATATTTACATATAATACATAATTTTTACATTGATCACAAAAAAATAAGCAGAGCCTTAGGGACTTAGGAGACAACATCAAGCCAAATAATTTACACATTGTGGTAATCAAAGAGCATGAAAGGGGCAGAAAAATTATCTAAAGAAAATGGCTGAAATTTCTCAAACTTGAGGACAGACAAGGACATACAAATCCAAGAAACTTAATTAACTTGATATAAGTTAAACTGATGGAGAACCACACAGAGGCACATTATATTCAAAGTGCCAAAAGTCAAAGAGAGAATCTTGAAAGTAGTCAGAAAAATGTGACCTGTCACATATAAAAGATCCCCAGCAAGACTACCAGTGGATTTCTCAACAGAAAATACGGAGGAGAGAAGACAGCAAAATGATATATTTAGGTGCTCAAAGAAAAAAGAAAACTGCCAACCAAGAATTCGACATCTGGCAAAACTGTCCTTTACAAATGGGAAATTGTACCATAAGAAAAAGTGGAAATTTCACAAATTTGTGGAAATTCTATAACACACTCAAAAAATCATTAAAATGAGAAGAAACCATGAGAGAAATGGTAAAATACCTTCTGAGGAAGCAAAACAGAAAGGAGCTTACGTGATGTATGAAAACTATGATAAAAGGGCAACTTATAGCTGTAAATGCTTACTTTTTTAAAAAAGAAAGATCTTGGATTAACAACTGAACTTTACAGGTTAAGGAATTAGAAAAAAAAAGACTAATTCAAATCTAGCAGAAGCAAAGAAACAATAAAGATTATAGAAGAGACAAATAAAATAGAGAAAATAAAAATGATGCAGAGAGTAAACAAAACCAATAGTTGATTCTTCAAAAATATCAACAAAATTGACAAACCTTTAGTCAGATTGACTAAAAAAAAGGGAAGACACAAGTAACTGACATCACAAATTAATCATGAGATATAATCAGCAATTTTACAGAAACAAAAAGAGTTATTTATAAGTGGATAATACAAACAATTGTACACCAATGAAGTGGTTAAGGTAAATAAAATTTTAAAATTCCTAGAAATGCACAACCTGTCAAGACTAGATCATGAAGAAATGGAAAAATCTGCCTACATCCATAACCAGTAAGGGGCTTGAATTAGTAATTTAAAACTTCTAAACAGAGAAAAGTCTAGGACCAAATGGTTTTACCACTGAATTCTAGTAAACATTTAAAGAGAATCAACACTAATCCTTCTCAAACTGTTTCAAAACATTGAAGAGGAGGGAAAAAATCCTAATTCATCCTATGAGGCCAGACTTACCCTCAAATCAAAATAAGATTAATATACCACAAAAAACTACTGATAAATATCCATTATGAATGTTGATGCAAAAATCCTCAGTATCATACTAGTAAATCGAATTCAACAGCATATTAAAAGAATTATACAACACAAAAAAGCGAGATTTATCTGAGGAACACAAGGGTGTTTCCACATAAGAATTTCAATCAATGTAATACATCACATTAATAGAATTAGGAAAAATTAGTGCATTGAAAACATCTGACAAAATCTAACATCCTTTCATAATAAAAACTACCCAGAAACCTGGAATAGAACAGAACTTTCTCCACATAATAAAGGGCATTTGTAAAAAATTCATAGCTAAATCATACACAACAGTGAAAGATAAAATTTTCCCCCTAAAATCAGGAACAAAACAGGGTTGCCCACTTTCACCACTGCTATTGAAAAGTGTACTGAAAGTTCTAGCTGGAGCAATTAGGTAAAATTAAGAAATAAAAGGCATTACAATTGGAAATGAAACATGAAAACTACTTTGTAGAATACATGATCCTTTATATAAACATACCAAAAGATCCACAAAAAGCTACTAATTTGCCATATACATAAATCAAATCAAAATGGAGTAAGACATAAATCTAAGACCTCAAATTATGAAATTACTACAAGAAAACACTGAGGAAAATCTACAGGACATTGGTCTGGGCAAAAGTTTAGTAAGTAATACCCCCACAAGTACAGGTAACCAAAGCAAAAAATGGACAAATGGGATCACATCAAGTTAAAAAATCTTCTGGCCAGGCACGGTGGCTCATGCCTGTAATCCCAGCACTTTGGGAGGCCAAGGTGGGCAGATCATGAGGTCAAGAGACCAAGACCATCCTGGCCAACATGGTGAAACCCCGTCTCTACTAAAAATACAAAAATTACCTGGGCGTGGTGGCGGCGCCTGTAGTCCCAGCTACTCGGGAGGCTGAGGCAGGAGAATTGCTTGAACCCAGAAGGCATAGGTTGCAGTCAGCAGAGATCGTGCCACTGCACTCCAGCCTGGTGACAGAGCGAGATTCTGTCAAAAAAAAAAAAAAAAAAAAAAAAAAAAACTTCTGCACAGCACGAGAAACAATCAACAAAGTAAAAGATTGGAAGAAAATTTCTGCAAACTACCCATCTGACAAGGGATTGATAACCAGAAAATATAACCAGATCAAACAACTCTAAAGGAAAAAAAATTAATAATCCAATAAAAAATGAGCAAAAGATTTGAAAAGGCATTTCTCAAAAGAAGACATACAAAGGGCAAACAAGCACATGAAAAGGTGTTCAACATCATTGATCATCAGAGAAACGCAAATAGACTCCACGAAATATTATCATTTCATCCCAGTTAAAATGGCTTTTTTTCAAAAGACAGTCAATAACAAATGCTGGCAAGGATGTGGAGAAAAGAGAACTCACTGTTGGTGGAAATGTAAATTAGTATATCCACTGTGAGGAACAGTTTGGAGGACCCTCAAAAGTCTAAAAATAGAGCTACCATATGATCCAGCAATGTGACTGCTGAGTATATACCCAAAATAAAGGAAATCAGTATATCAAAGAGATAGCTGCACTCCCATGTTTGTTGCAGCACTATTTACAATAGCCAAAATTTGGAAACAGTGTAAGCATCCATCAACAAATGAATGGTTTTTAAGAAATGTGGCATATATACACAATGGAGTACTATTCAGCCATAAAAATAATGAGACATTGTCATTTGCAACAACTGGGTGGAACTGGAGATCATTATGTTAAGTAAATAAGCCAGGCACAGAAAGAAAAACATCACGTTCTCACTTATTTGTGAGATCTAAAAATTAACACAATTGAACTCATGGAGACAGAGAGTATAAGGATGGTTACCAGAGGCTGGGAAGGGTAGGAGGGGTTGGTGGAAGGTGAGGAGGGTTAATGGTATCAACAAATAGAAAGAATAAATAAGACATACTAATTGATAGCACAATGGAGTGGGTACAGTCAAAAATTACATTGTATATTTTAAAATAACTAAAAGAGTGTAATTGGATTGTTTGTAACACAAAGCATAAATTCTTGAGTGGATGAATATCTCATGTTCCATGATGTGATTATTACACATTACATGCCTGTATCAAAACATCTCATGTGCCATATAAATACATACACCTACTATGTACTCAGAAAAATTAAAAATAAAAAAAATTTAAAAAGCTACTCTACCTAATAAATGCATTCAGAAAAGTTACAAAGTACAAGTTTGACATGCAAAATAGGTTGTATCCCTATACAATCTCAATGAACAATTTGTAAAGTTAAGATTATATAAGAAAATTATTAAAATTAATAAGAAAATAATTCCTTTTACAATAGCATCAAAAAGAATGAAATATATAGTAATACATTTAACAAAAGAAATCAAAGACTTACACACTGAAAATTAGAAAGAGAAAACAAAATTGATCAAAAGAATTAAAGAAGACCTAAATATAAATGCTCGTGGGGATGGATACTCTATTTTCCATGATGTGATTATTATACATTGCATACCTCTGTCAAAACGCATCATGTACTCCATATATATATATACACCTACTAAATACCCATAAAAATTAAAAATTATAAAAATAAAGAATACCTAAAATATAGAAATACTTCTTGCATTCATAGATTGGAAAATGTAAGTCATTGAAATGTCAATGCTACCCAAAACAATCTACAGATTCAATGTGATGTTTATTAAAATTCCAACTATTTTGCAGAAATGGATAAGCTAACCCTCAAGTTCATATGGAATTGAAAGTGGCCTTACATAGCCTGAATAATCATGAAAAAGAAAAAGTTGGAAGATTCATATTTCCCAATTATCTAAAGAGTGTGTTACTGGTATAGAAATAAATATATAGACCACTGAATTAGAATTTATATTTCAGATATAAACCCTTAACATATATAGATAAACTAATTTTGACAAGGGTGCCAAGGCTATTCAATAGTAAAAAGATAATCTTTTCAATAAATGGTACTAAGAAAACTAGATTTCCATATTAAAAAATGATGTCAGATCACTATCTGAAAACATACAAAAATTAATTAAAAGAAATCAGTTACCTAAATATATAATCTAAAACATAAAACTCTTAGAAGATCACATAGAGGTAAAATTTCATGACCTTGGATTTGGCAATGGATTTTTAGATATGACACCAAAAGGTGACAAAAGGAAAAAAAAAGGAAAAAAATATAAAAGTGGGACTTCATGAAAATTAGAAGCTTCTGTGCATGAAAGTACATTATCAAAAAAGGAGAAGACAATCTACAAAAAAGAGGGTATTTTCAAATCACATATCTGATAAGGCTGTAATATTCAGAATACATAAATAATACCTACAATTTAATAACAAAAAAACAAACAGACCAATAATGGGCCGAAATCTTGAATAGATTTTTTTCCAAAGAAGAAATAAAAATGGCCAAAAAGTTCATGAACAAATAAACATCACTGCCAGGCGCGTTGCCTCATGCCTGTAATTCCAGCACTTTGGGAGGCCAAGGTGGGCGAACCACCTGAGGTCAAGAGTTTGAGACCAGCCTGGCCAACATGGCGAAACCCCCGTCTCTACTAAAAATACAAAATATTAGCTGGGCATAGTGGCGCACGCCTATAGTCCCAGCAACTTGGGAGGCTAAGGCTGGAGAATCGCATGAACCCAAGAGACTGAGGTTGCAGTGAGCTGACATCGTGCCATTGCAATCCAGACTGGGCCACAAGAGCGAAACTCTTTCCAAAAAAAAAAAAAAAAAAAAAAAGCCATCATTAGTCATCATGGAAATGCAAATCAAAATCACAGTGAGATACTACTTCACACTCACCAACTTAGGTTTAATCAAAAAACATGGAAAATAAATGTTGGTAAGGATACAGATAAATTGGAGCCCTTGTCTATATATGTGGTAATATAAAATAGTGCAGCCATTGTGGAAAATAATATAGTAGTACCTCAAAAAGGAATACATAAAATTATCATGTGACTCAGCAATTCCACTCCAGGCATACACCCACAAGAATTGAATACTGGGACTCATACTTGTACAACAATGTTCACTGCAGCATTACTCACAATGAGCAATAGGAGGAAACAACACAAGTCTGTCAGCAGAAAAATGGATAAACAAAATGTGTTATATACATAAAATGGAATATTATTCAGCCATAAAATATGAATTTATGATACATACTACAATATGGATGAATCTTAAAAACATAATGCTGGCCGGGTGCAATGGCTCATGCCTGTAATCCCAGCACTTTGGGAGGCTGAGGCGGGCGGATCACGAGGTCAGGAGATCAAGACCATCCTGGCTAACACAATGAAACCCTGACTCTCCTAAAAATACCAAAAATTAGCTGGGCGTGGTGGCGGGTGCCTGTAGTCCCAGCTACTCGGGAGGCTGAAGCAGGAGAATGGTGTGAACCCGGGAGGCCGAGGTTGCAGTGAGCCGAAATCGCACCACTGCACTCCAGCCTGGGCGACAGAGCGAGACTCCATCTCAAAAAAAAAAAAAAAAAAAAAAAAAGCTAAGTGAAATAAGCCAGATGCAAATGTAAAAATATTGTATGATTCTCCTTATATAAAATATCTAGAATTGGCAAATTCATAGAATCAGAATGTAGATTAGAGTTTACCAGAAACTGCAGGAAGAGAGAGTTAAAGTTATTGCCTAAGAGCGACAGATTTTGCTTGGGATGATTAAAAGCATTTGGAAAAAGATAGTAGTGATGATTGTACAACATAAATGTAATCAATGCTACTGAATTGTACATTTAAAATGGCTAAAATGCCAAAATTTTGTTATATATATTTCACCAGAATAAATTTTTTACAGAATGAATGTTTTACAAAAATTAAGCTTCTTGTTGTAATAAAGTCAATTTAGAAGTCTGCATTAGTTGCTCTCACATGGATTTATCAGCTGACAAAAGATAAAAGCGTAAATATATCACCCAAGATAGTAGAGATATAACGGCCACAACATTAAACTAATATTAGTGGGGGAATTTTAAGAGATACTGCCAAGGATGATTTGAAGAGCTAATCTACCTGCCAATAACACAATACTAGTAAGACTGCAAATATAGACTATTGACTGGTAACAGATCCTCAGGTACCATTTGAATACTTCCAAATGGAAAATAAGTACATTATAGTTATTGTTGTTTATCCTTGGAGTTGGTTGAGGCTTTTCCTTGCTGCTAAACTAAAAATGTAATGATTTTTAAATTTAATCAAAAGTTCTTGATTATTTTTATTCCCAAATTGGAAAATTCATACTTATCACTCCAGTAACAAGGATGTACATTTCTCTGGTACCGTTATTTAATATTAAAGAGCTCTTTACACCTTACATTTAACTCAAAATCTCAACTGTCCTTATCACCCAGAAACTTCAGGAAGAATAAAGAGAATTAGTGAAATTGTAATAATGTAATTGTCCAAAACTGTAGTAACCCTCAAACTTCCAAGGCACAAAAAGTCATTCTTATCTGATAAAAGTAACTTCATACCTCTCAAGCACCCACAAGTTATCTCCTTACGAGTTATTAACAGGCTGTCTCATGCAGTGTCATGAGAAATTTCACTTCCAATCCTGTATTCTAGTCTATTACAGGCTAATGACAGAATAATACATACTACTCAAATAATATCTCCAGCTTTATTTACAACAAACACAAGGAACATTTTCACAACTCTTAGCTAAACATTCTCTGATTGATTCAGAATCCTGGAGATTTGGTCTTCTGAAAAAAGCATCAAAGAAAAACTGTTGTTGGGCTTCAATTGAAGTGACCAAATTAGGTACTGTTTTATTCATTTACATATCAGTAAAACTCTGGTGTTGATCCTGGGATTCATGTTTCTTCACTTAAATGACTACTAGACTTTATTCCACTAAAATAATTTAAACTGAGGATTATTAAAAATCCTGCACAAGCTGCTGACTTCCGAAGTGAAAAGCTTCTATCAAACACAATGAACAAATTAATTTTCTCATTCTTCAACATCCTTTTTTGTCTCTTTGCTTTACTGATAGTTTTGTCTATGATAACATTTTGATACCTCCTAGAACACTAATATAATTTATTTTATATTCCTTCTATTATTTTGAACCCCTGTGATCTTCTTATGCCACTTAAAGAAAATAAAAGAGCTCATTTTTCCCACTCCATAGCAACTATTCTGAACTTAGCTGATTGCTGAATCTTCTACCTCATTATGCTGACAAAAATTTAACAGTTTTTTTGTCTTTTAATACTTCAAATGGTAGATTACCTTAAATTACCTTCTGGTAATTAGGTTTCCTTCATATCTCAAATTCAGTCTTGAAAAATTAGACCTTGACTTTATGACATCAAAATGCTTCTGCTGAGGTTATTACAATCCTATGAGCTATTGGCCAATCCCATGGCCAATATGAAAGACACTAATATCTAGGTTATCTATTATACTCAGTCTGTTCTCTTCAGTGGCACTTCAGCCTGCTTTGAAAAACTATTTCACTCTTCTCAGGATGTTTGTATACTACAGGAACATAAAATTAGCTGTCTCCTATTAGAGTAAATGATGCATATATTCCCAATACAGTCTGTGCCATAATAGGATACTGTTTCTTACATGAGCATCAGGCTTACATCTGACTACCTTATATTTACTTAGCCTATGTATTTAGTTAGATACATTCAGATATTTAAAAATTACCACATGTTCTTTTTTTATTATTTTACTTATAGTTCCAAGATACATGTGCAGAACGTGCTGGTTTGTTACATATGTATACATGAGCAATGGTGGTTTGCTGCACCTATTGACCTGTCCTCAAAGTTTCTTCCCCTCGCCCCCATTCAACAGGCCCTGGTGTGTGTTCCCCTCCCTGTGTCCATGTGTTCTTATTGTTCAACTCCTACCTATGAGTGTTTGGGTTCCTGTTCCTGTGTTAGTTTGCTGAGGATGATGGCTTCCAGCTTCATCCATGGCCCTGCAAAGGACATGATCTCTTTCCTTTTGATGGCTGAATAGCATTTCATCATATAAATGTACCACAATCTCTCTCTCTCTCTCTCTTTTTCTTTTTTTAAAAAAATTTACTTTAAGATTTGGGATACATGTGCAGAACGTGCAGGTTTGTTACATAGGTACACATGTGCCATGGTGGTTTGCTACACCTATCAACCTATCATCTAGGTTTTAAGCCCCACATGCATTAGGTATTTGTCCAAATGTTCTCCCTTCCCTTCCCTCCAACCCCCCGACAGGCCCCCGTGTGTAATGTTTGCCTCCCTGTGTCCGTGTGTTCTTTTTCAACTCCCACTAATGAGAGAGAACATGCCGTGTTTGGTTTTCTGTTCCTGTGTTAGTTTGCTGAGAATGATGGCTTCCAGCTTCATCCATGTCCCTGTGAAGAACATGAACTCATTCTTTTTTATGGCTGCATAGTATTCCATGGTGTATATGTGCCACATTTTCTTTATCCAGTCTATCATTGATGGGCATTTGGGTTGGCTCCAAGTCTTTGCTATTGTGAATAGTGCTGCAATAAACATACATGTGCATGTGTCTTTATAGGAGAATGATTCATAATCCTTTGGGTATATACCCAGCAATGGGATTGCTCAGTCAAATGGTATCTCTGGTTCTAGATCCTCGAGGAATCGTCACACTGAAGCAGGACTGCTGGGCAGGACTGCTGGGCAGGAAGCCAGGCAAGACCGCTGGACAGGAAGCCAGGCAAGACCACTGGGCAGGAAGCCAGGCAAGACTGCTGGGCTGGAAGCTCTAGGGGATGTGGCACATCTGGCTACAGGAGATGGGGGTGGGTGGAGTTGACTGCTCTGGCATCTGGGTGTTTCCAGGGCAATAGGGGGCTGCACCCCCTAGCAAACTCAGGCAGAAGTAGAACTGCTGGGCCAGAAACTCAATCAGGCATGACTTACCTGGCTATCAGCAGTGGGGGTGGGTGGGGATGCCATCCCTACTGTCTGGGTACCTCCTGGGACAAAAGGAGGCTGTGCCCATCGGCTGAGTTTCCACAGAAGCGGGCTTACTGGGCCAGAAGCTCTAATACACATATCCCACCTGGCTACTAGTAGTGGGGGACAGCAGGGTGGGTATTTCTCAGGACAACAGGAAGCTGCACCCTCTAACCGAGCTCACACAATAGCAGGGCCACTGGGTCAGAAGCTCTAGTGGGCATTGCATTCCTGGCTCTCAGTGGCAGGGATTAGATCAGTGGGGTCATGCACCCTGCCATCCAGGTGTTTCTCAGGACAACAGGTGGCTGCACCCTCCAGCTGCGTTCCCACAGATGCAGGACAGCTGAGCCAGAAGTTCTAATAGGCATTGCCCACTTGGCTGTCAGTGGCATGGGTGGGTGGGGTCATCTCTCCTGCCATCTGAGTGGTTCCTGGGACAACAGGAGGCTGCGCATGCCAGCATAGTTCAGACAGAAGTGAGGCTGCTGGTCCAGAAACTCTAATAGGTGTTACCTGCTTCATTAATAGTGATCAGGGTGGGTGGAGTGTCATGTGCATGGGCAACCAGGTGTTTCCCAGGATAACAAAGCTGGGCCTTCCACCTGACTTTAGAAAGAAGCAGGACTGCTGGCCTATAAGCTCTAGCAAGCATTACCTGCATGGCTATCAGTGGTGGGGGCAGGCAGGGTCATGTACTCTGCCATTTGGATGTTTCATGGGACAACATGAAGCTGTGTCCTCTAGCTGAGTTCACACAGAAGCGGGGCCGCTGTGCTGGAAGCTCTAGCATGCATTGCTTGCCTGGCTACCATTGGCAGGGGTGGGTGGGGTCACACATTCTGCAATCCAGATGTTTCCTGGGACAACAGGAAGCTGTGACCTCTAGCTGAGTTTACACAGAAACGAAGCTGTTAGGGCAAAAGTTATAGCAGGCATTGCCTGCCTGGTTGCCACTGGTGGGAGTGAGTGGAATCATACACTCCAAAATTTGGTTGTTCACCAAAACAACAGGAAGCTGTGTATTCCAGCTGAGTTCACACAGAAGCAGGGCCACTGGGCAGGAAGCTCTAGGAAGTGTTGCTCACCTGGTTTCCAGTGGCAGAGTCGGGTGGGGTCATGTGCTCTGCCATCCAGGTGTTGCTTGGTAAAACAGGAAGCTGCACCCTCTAACTGTGCTCAAACAGAAGTGGTCTGTTGGGCCAGAAGCTCTAACAGGTGTTGCCCACCTGGCTTCCAGTGGCAGGGCAGGTGGGGTCACACACTCTGCCATCCGGGTGTTTTCCAGGACAACAGGAAGTGGCACTATCCAGCTGAGTTCACAAAAAAGCAAGACCACTAGGCCAGAAGCTCTAGCAAGCATTGACATTCTGGCTATCAGTGGTGTGCCTGGATGGGGTCATGTGCCCTGCTGTCAGAATGTCTCCTAGAACATCAGGAGGCTTCACCCTCCAGCTGAGTTCACACAAAAGGGAGGCCATGAGGCTGAAGGCTATATCAAGCATTTCCACTTTGGCTACCATTGGCAAGGTGGGTGAAATAGCTGGCTGAATTCAAGCCAAAGTAGGACCTCTAGGCTAGAAGCTGGTGCTGAGCCTCTTCCAGCAAGGGGAAGTAAAGCAATCTTACTGCTCCCAGATACTGCCACTTTGGCCTCTATTGAGCTATGGTGCAAGTGCTGGTGTTTTCTAGGGCCCAAGGCTTGTAGAAGTCCCCTTGGACTCCAGAGTTGCCCATGAAAAAGTCTGAACAGTTTTCTGCCTCAGTATTAGAAGTGTAGTAGGGGGACAGGGGGATGGGGGATTCTCCCATTCCTAGTCTTGCACAGGTCCCTGTCGGAGTGTGAATCTCCCTAGGTGCTCTCACTCACTCTTTCTCATATTAGAGAGGTTTTCCTGACTCTGCTGAGTCCAGGCTGGATGTTGACCAGCTTTGATCCTCTGCTCTCTGTGTTCCCCTGCTGCATTGATGGATCCTGACCTGGTTTCTCAGAAGATCAACCTGCAGTGTTAGTGTTCACTAGCCCTTTTGTTTCCTTTCTTTGAGAACAGCACACATGAGCTGCTACTAGTCTACCACCTAGGCACTGCCTCTCATGCAGGTAAAAATGACCCAATTACTCAGATTAAAAGCTTCCAAAAGCATTCTGAGTTCCTAGACACTATTCAAATAAAAACAAACAAAAACCTGACATGTAAAAAAATAGGCCTGACCTATTGCCTACAAGACTTCAAGGGGATTTCAAAATTTTTGTGGGAAGAAGTTTTAAGATGGCTGACTAGAGGCAACTGGTACTCAAGTACTCCACAAAGACGAATGGAAGACGTCAGTACCAGATGCCTCTAGTCAGCCACCTTAAAGCTTCTACCACACAAAACCAAATTAGTGAGTAGATAGTATCATCTTGAATAGATCACCTAAGACAGAATGCTGAAATTTAACAGAAAAAAGACGGAAAACATTTAAGGCAAGAGAGGAGAGAGAAGCAAGGTAGCCTGCTTGGTCAGAATTGGCTTGGAGCCTGGAAAGGATCCTCAGTTAATGGAAAGTGAGAGGCTGCCAGCAGTCCAAATTCCCAGCATGATCTTCTGCAATCCTAACCATTGTAAAGCACCTTGGCCCTTGTAGGCCTGGAGACTAATGTAGGGAGTGGCCTGGAGAACACACTGTGACACTGCTCCACAGAGGAAGCTCACTCTGTGTCCCAAACACCTCCTGAGTCCTAGGCAGTTACAAGGCACCATTTGGAAGGTCTAGTCCCCACCAGACTGCATCCTGCCTTAGGCCTCAACAGTTTCTGTATATTCACATCCCTGGAGCCTAATTGATATCCTCCACCCACATCCAGGTGCCACTGCTGGCTAGTGCCAACAGGATTAAGGCAGGAACCATTAACAGTGAGCCTGCTACCCCCAGTAGCAGGACAAACACACAGGTACAAGTGCAATGAAGACAAGCTACCCTGCTTGCAAAAACCACCCGGTGCTGAAGTATATGCTCCCCAGCTGCATGCCTAGTGCTGCTGACAATGCAAGCAACCTCACCCTCCTGAACATCAGGGAAGCAACAAAACTACTGCTGCACCAACCTGCACATACTGCACATATCCAGGACCCTGTCTACCATAGCCAGTGCTCACATGAACCACTGAGGGGCCTGATAACAGGCCCATCTGTCCCAACTATGCCCCTGCAGAGCCTGAGGCCAACATCTGGTGGCCTGGGAATCACTCTGCCCCATTCATCACCTTTGACATCTGACCACTACTCCCAAGAGACTGGAGAATACCCAACATGCCACGACTGCAGCTGGCACCCACACACACACACAACTGCAGGCTTGAGTACTTTTGTGCACAGCACATCACAGAAACCATCAACACTAGTGGAAACCACTTGGGAGCCAGAGTGTTGTACTGCCCTTATTACTGCCATCACTCATGCTACACCCATTACCCAAGGCCCCAAAGACTCACTCACCCACTTGGGAAAATGGTGAAACTGCTTGTACCTGAGCAAGCTGTTTGGAGTCCAACAAATCAGCCTACCTAGACCTGCTGTCACTGGGGCCCAAAACTAGGCACACTAAATCAACTGCTGCCACATTGGAAGCCTGAAGAAAGGCATACTTGGCATTCATATCCACACACAAACATCACAACAGCCTCTACTAGCAACTGCACCATAAACCACTGAAGAAATCATAGCAATAACTTCTGTTTACAGTCAAATAACTCATACAAGGACTACATTACTGCAAACACCCAGAATCAAATCCAAAGTTCCCTACCCAACCAACAACATACATGCATCTTTAAAAAAAAAACCCTTCTTGGGGGGAGGAGCCAAGATGGCCGAATAGGAACAGCTCCAGTCTACAGCTTCCAGCATGAGCGGCGCAGAAGACAGGTGATTTCTGCATTTCCATCTGAGGTACCATGTTCATCTCACTAGGGAGTGCCAGATAGTGGGCGCAGGTCAGTGGGTGAGTGCACCCTGTGCCCCTCGAAGCAGGGGTGAGGCATTGCCTCACTCGGGAAGTGCACGGGGTCAGGGAGTTCCCTTTCCAGGGGTGACAGGCCACACCTGGAAAATCGGGCCACTCCCACCTGAATACTGTGATTTTCCCATGGGCTTAGGAAATGGTGCACCAGGAGATTATAGCCCACACATGGCACAGAGGGTCCTATGCCCATGGAGTCTCGCTGATTTCTAGCACAGCAGTCTGAGATCAAACAGCAAGGTGGCAGCGAGGCTGGGGGAGGGGTGCCCGCCATGGCCCAGGCTCGCTTAGCTAAACAAAGCAGCCAGGAAGCTTGAACTGGGTGGAGCCCACCACAGCTCAAGGAGGCCTGCCTGCCTCTGTAGGCTCCACCTCTGGGGGCAGGGCACAGACAAACAAAAAGACAGCAGTAACCTCTGCAGACTTAAATGTCCCTGTCTGACAGCTTTGAGGAGAGCAGTGGTTCTCCCAGCATGCAGCTGGAGATCTGAGAATGGGCAGACTGCCTCCTCAAGTGGATCCCAGACCCCTGACACCTGAGCAGCCTAACTGGGAGGCACCCCCCAGCAGGGGCAGACTGACACCTCACATGGCCGGGTACTCCAGCAGACCTGCAGCTGAGGGTCCTGCCTGTTAGAAGGAAAACTAACAAACAGAAAGGACATCCACACCAAAAACCCATCTGTACATCACCATCATCAAAGACCAAAAGTAGATAAAACCACAAAGGTGGGGAAAAAACAGAGCAGAAAAACTGGAAACTCTAAAAAGCAGAGTGCCTCTCCTCCTACAAAGGAACGCAGTTCCACACCAGCAACGGAACACAGCTGCATGGAGAATGACTTTGACGAGCTGAGGGAAGAAGGCTTCAGACGATCAAATTACTTCAAGCTATGGGAGGATATTCAAACCAAAGGCAAAGAAGTTGAAAACTTTGAAAAAAATTTAGAAGAATGTATAACTAGAATAACCAATACAGAGAAGTGCTTAAGGAGCTGATGGAGCTGAAAACCAAGGCTTGAGAACTACGTGAAGAATGCAGAAGCCTCAGGAGCCGATGCGATCAAATGGAAGAAAGGGTATCAGCCCTGGAAGATGAAATGAATGAAATGAAGCAAGAAGTGAAGTTTAGAGAAAAAAGAATAAAAAGAAATGAGCAAAGCCTCCAAGAAATATGGGACTATGTGAAAAGACCAAATCTACGTCTGATTGGTGTACCTGAAAGTGACGGAGAGAATGGAACCAAGTTGGAAAACACTCTGCAGGATATTATCCAGGAGAACTTCCCCAATCTAGCAAGGCAGGCCAACATTCAGATTCAGGAAATACAGAGAACGCCACAAAGATACTCCTCGAGAAGAGCAACTCCAAGACACACAATTGTCAGATTCACCAAAGTTGAAATGAAGGAAAAAATGTTAAGGGCAGCCAGAGACAAAGGTCGGGTTACCCTCAAAGGGAAGCCCATCAGACTAACAGCGGATCTCTTGGCAGAAACCCTACAAGCCAGAAGAGGGCGGGGGCCAATATTCAACATTCTTAAAGAAAAGAATTTTCAACCCAGAATTTCATATCCAGCCAAACTAAGCTTCATAATTGAAGGAGAAATAAAATACTTTACAGATAAGCAAATGCTGAGAGATTTTGTCACCACCAGGCCTGCCCTAAAAGAGCTCCTGAAGGAAGCGCTAAACATAGAAAGGAACAATTGGTACCAGCCGCTGCAAAATCATGCCAAAATGTTTACATCGAGAATAGGAAGAGACTGCATCAACTAACGAGCAAACTAACCAGCTAACATCTTAATGACAGGATCAAATTCACACATAACAATATTAACTTTAAACGTAAATGGACTAAATGCTCCAATTAAAAGACACAGACTGGCAAATTGGATAAAGAGTCAAGACCCATCAGTGTGCTGTATTCAGGAAACCCATCTCACATGCAGAGACACACATAGGCTCAAAATAAAGGGATGGAGGAAGATCTACCAAGCAAATGGAAAACAAAAAAAGGCAGGGGTTGCAATCCTAGTCTCTGAGCAAACAGACTTTAAACCAACAAAGATCAAAAGAGACAAAGAAGGCCATTACATAATGGTAAAGGGATCAATTCAACAAGAAGAGCTAACTATCTCAAATATATATGAACCCAATACAGGAGAACACAGATTCATAAAGCAAGTCTTGAATGACCTACAAAGAGACTTAGACTCCCACACATTAATAATGGGAGACTTTAACACCCCACTGTCAACATTAGACAGATCAACGAGACAGAAAGTCAACAAGGATACCCAGGAATTGAACTCAGCTCTGCACCAAGCGGACCTAACAGACATCTATAGAACTCTCCACCCCAAATCAACAGAATATACATTTTTTTCAGCACCACAACACATCTATTCCAAAATTGACCACATACTTGAAAGTAAAGCTCTCCTCAGTAAATGTAAAAGAACAGAAATTATAACAAACTATCTCTCAGATCACAGTGCAATGAAGCTAGAACTAAGGTTTAAGAATCTCACTCAAAACCCCTCAACTACATGGAAACTGAACGACCTGCTCCTGAATGACTACTGGGTACATAATGAAATGAAGGCAGAAATAAAGATGTTCTTTGAAACCAATGAGAACCAAGACACAACACACCAGAATCTCTGGGATGCATTCAAAGCAGTGTGTAGAGGGAAATTTATAGCACTAAACGCCCACAAGAGAAAGCAGGAAAGATCCCAAATTGACACCCTAACATCACAATTAAAAGAACTAGAAAAGCAAGAGCAAACACATTCAAAAGCTAGCAAAAGGCAAGAAATAATTAAAATCAGAGCAGAACTGAAGGAAATAGAGACACAAAAAACACTTCAAAAAATTAATGAATCCAGGAGCTGGTTTTCTGAAAGGATCAACAAAATTGATAGACCACTAGCAAGATTACTAAAGAAAAAAAGAGAGAAGAATCAAACAGATGCAATAAAAAATGATAAAGGGGATATCACCACTGATCCCACAGAAATACGAACTACCATCAGAGAATACTACAAACACATCTACGCAAATAAACTAGAAAGTCGAGAAGAAATGGATAAATTCCTCGACACATACACCCTCCCAAGACTAAACCAGGAAGAAGTTGAATCTCTGAATAGACCAATAACAAGAGCTGAAATTGTGGCAATAATCAATAGCTTACCAACCAAAAAAAGTCCAGGACCAGATGGATTCACAGCCGAATTCTACCAGAGGTACAAGGAGGAACTGGTACCATTCCTTCTGAAACTATTCCAATCAATAGAAAAAGAGGGAATCCTCCCTAACTCATTTTATGAGGCCAGCATCATCCTGATACCAAAGCCGGGCAGAGACACAACAAAAAAAGAGAATTTTAGACCAATATCCTTGATGAACATTGATGCAAAAATCCTCAATAAAATACTGGCAAAGCAAATCCAGCAGCACATCAAAAAGCTTATCCACCATAATCAAGTGCGCTTCATCCCTGGGATGCAAGGCTGGTTCAATATACGCAAATCAATAAATGTAATCCAGCGTATAAACAGAACCAAAGACAAAAACCACATGATTATCTCAATAGATGCAGAAAAGGCCTTTGACAAAATTCAACAATGCTTCATGCTAAAAACTCTCAATAAACTAGGTATTGATGGGGCATATCTCAAAAAAATAAGAGCTATCTATGAGAAACCCACAGCCAATATCATATTGAATGGGCAAAAATTGGAAGCATTCCCTTTGAAAACTGGCACGAGACAGGGATGCCCTCTCTCACCACTCCTATTCAACAGTGTTGGAAGTTTTGGCCAGGGCAATTAGGCAGGAGAAGGAAATAAAGGGTATTCAATTAGGAAAAGAGGAAGTCAAATTGTCCCTGTTTGCAGATGACATGATTGTATATCTAGAAAACCCCATCGTCTCAGCCCAAAATATCCTTAAGCTGATAAGCAACTTCAGCAAAGTCTCAGGACACAAAATCAATATACAAAAATCACAAGCATTCTTATACACCAACAACAGACAAACAGAGAGCCAAATCATGAGTGAACTCCCATTCACAATTGTTTCAAAGAGAATAAAATACCTGGGAATCCAACTTACAAGGGACGTAAAGGACCTCTTCAAGGAGAACTACAAACCACTGCTCAAGGAAATTAAAGAGGATACAAACAAATGGAAGAACATTCCATGCTCATGGGTAGGAAGAATCAATATCGTGAAAATGGCCACACTGCCCAAGGTAATTTACAGATTCAATGCCATCCCCATCAAGCTACCAATGACTTTCTTCACAGAATTGGAAAAAACTACTTCAAAGTTCATATGGAACCAAAAAAGAGCCTGCATCGCCAAGTCAATCCTAAACCAAAAGAACAAAGCTGGAGGCATCACGCTACCTGACTTCAAACTATACTACAAGGCTACAGTAACCAAAACAGCATGGTACTGGTACCAAAACAGAGATATAGACCAATGCAACAGAACAGAGCCCTCAGAAATAACGCTGCATATCTACAGCTATCTGATCTTTGACAAACCTGAGAAAAACAAGCAATGGGGAAAGGATTCCCTATTTAATAAATGGTGCTGGGAAAACTGGCTAGCCATATGGAGAAAGCTGAAACTGGATCCCTTCCTTACACCTTATACAAAAATCAATTCAAGATGGATTAAAGACTTAAACGTTAGACCTAAAACCATAAAATCCCTAGAAGAAAACCTAGGCATTACCATTCAGGACATAGGCATGGGCAAGGAATTCGTGTCTAAAACACCAAAAGCAATGGCAGCAAAAGCCAGAATTGACAAATGGGATCTAATTAAACTCAAAAGCTTCTGCACTGCAAAAGAAACTACCATCAGAGTGAACAGGCAACCTACAAAATTGGAGAAAATTTTCACAACCTACTCTTCTGACAAAGGGCTAATTCCCAGAATCTACAATGAACTCAAACAATGAACTCAAACAAAGAAAAAAACAAACAACCCCATCAAAAAGTGGGCAAAGGACTTGAACAGACACTTCTCAAAAGAAGACATTTATGCAGCCAAAAAACACATGAAAAAATGCTCACCATCACTGGCCATCAGAGAAATGCATATCATAACCACAATGAGATACCATCTCACACCAGTTAGAATGGCAATCATTAAAAAGTCAGGAAACAACAGGTGCTGGAGAGGATGTGGAGAAATAAAAAAACTTTTACTCTGTTGGTGGGACTGGAAACTAGTTCAACCATTGTGGATGTCGGTGTGGTGATTCCTCAGGGATCTAGAACTAGAAATTCCATTTGACCCAGCAATCCCATTACTGGGTATATACCCAAAGGACTATAAATCATGCTGCTATAAAGACACATGCACATGTATGTTTATTGTGGCATTATTCACAATAGCAAAGACTTGAAACCAACCCAAATGTCCAACAATGATAGACTGGATTAAGAAAATATGGCACATATACACCATGGAATACTATGCAGCCACAAAAAATGATGAGTTCACGTGCTTTGTAGGAACATGGATGAAACTGGAAATCATCATTCTCAGTAAACTATCGCAAGAACAAAAAACCAAACACCGCATATTCTCACTCATAGGTGGGAATTGAATAGTGAGAACACATGGACACAGGAAGGGGAACATCACACTCTGGGGACTGTTGTGGGGTGGGGGGAGGGGAGAGGGATAGCATTGGGAGATACATCTAATGCTAGATGACGAGTTAGTGGATGCAGCGCACCAGCATGGCACATGTATACATATGTAACTAACCTGCACATTGCGCACATGTACCCTATTTCCTAAAGTATAATAATAACAAATAAATAAATAAATAAGAAAAAAAACCCTTCTTTGAGAAAATAAATTCAAAAAATTGAAAGAAGCTGTTTATACATTAGATACACAGATATTAACATAAGGACAGAAGAAATACAACAGAGTAAGAAAAGACAACATCTCCAAAGGAATGCAACAACTTTCCAGCAACAGATCCATCGAAAAAAATGTATGAAATCTTAAAAAAGAGTTGAAAATGGTATTAAAAATCTCAAAAAGATACAAGAAAACAGATATTATTTTAAAATACCAATTTAAGATATTAATGAGAAATTTACAAAAAAATAGATATCATAAAAAAATCTGGAACCAATTAATTCATTGAATGAAATAAAAATATATTTGTAAGTTTCAAAACTAGGCTAAATCAAACAGAATTTCAGAACTTGAAGACTGATGTTTTCAAATAACGCAGCCAGAAAAAAACAGGGAAAAATTAAAAAGAATAAGGAAAGTCAACAAGACATATGGGACACCATAAAGTGACTAAATATTCAAAATTTTTATGTCCCAGAAGGTGAAGGGGAAACAAAATAAATGGAACAGCTATTTAACAAAATGATAGCTGTAAACTTCCTAAGCCTAGCAAAATATTTAGATATCTAATACATAATAAACAGAAATTCCAAAATATACACAACTAAAATTTCTTCCCCAGGTCACATTATAGTCAAACTGTAAAAAGTCAAAGAGAGAATTCTAAAAACCCCCAAAAATGCCTATAAAGGCACATATAAAGGAATTTTCATGAGACTAACAGCAAATTTCTCAGCAAACCTTACATGCCAGGAGAGAATTCGATAATATATTCCAAGTTGTGAAAGAATAAAAACTGCCAGCCAACAACACTATACCCAGTAAAGGAGCTTTTCATAAATGGATGAGGAATAGTCCTTCCCAGAAAGGCAAAAGCTGAGAGGGTTTATCACCACTAGAATGGCCCTACCAGAAATGCTTAAGAAAGTCATACACCTGAAGTGAAAGGACAATATCCACCATTATGAAAACGCATAAACATATAAAACTCACTGGTAGAGGAAACACAAAAAATAATAAAAGGAAAGCACTGAAATGGTACCACTACAGAAAATCACCAAACCCCAGTGATAAATAATGAGAGAAAAATAAAGAAACAAATAATATATAAAACAACCAGGAATCAACTAATAAAATGACACAAGCAAGTCCTGACATATCAATAGTAAGCTTGAATGTAAGCAGGTTAAATTCTCCACTTAAAAGATATTGACTGGCAGAATGAATTTTTAAATGACCCAATTGTATGCTGCTCACAAGAAACTCACTTCACATGTAAATGTGTATCTAGTAAAAGTAATGGGATGAAATAAAATGTTCCATGGAAATGAAAACCAAAAGCAAGCAGGAGTAGCTGTACTTAAATAACAGACTTTAAAGAAAAAAAGGCAAAAAGACAAAAAGTATTACATAATAATAAAATAATAAATTCAGCAGGAGAATATAACACCTCCTGAGTCCTAGGCAGCTACAGGCACCATTTTGAAGGTCTAGACCCACACCAGACTGCATCCTGCATATATATATATACACACACATATATATGTATATACACATATATACACACACACATATATATGTACATACATATATATACACACACATATATATGTATATACACATATATACACACACACATATATGTACATACATATATATACACACACACATATATGTGCATACATATATATACACACACACATACATATATATGTATATACATATATACACACATACATGTACTATATACACATGCACATTCTATATATATGTGTGTGTGTGTATATATATCTATATATGTACATATATAGAAAGTCATACACCTGGAAGTGAAAAGACTGTATCCACCATTATTAGAACACATAGGGAGCCTACTGCAGCTCAGTAAAGCTGCCATAGCCATACTGTCTCTCTAGATTCCTCTGCTCTGAGCAGGGCATCTCTGAAAGACAGCAGCCCCAGTCAGGGACTTATAGATAAAACTCCCATCTGCCTGAGACAGAGCACCTGGGAGAAGGGGTGGCTGTGAACACAGATTCAGCAGACTTAAACATTCCTGCCTACTGTCTCTGAAGAGAGCAGGGGATCTCCCAGCACAGCACTTGACCTCCACTAAGAGACAGACTGCCTTCTCAGGTGGGTCCCTGACGCCCATGTCTCCTGACTGGGACATACCTCCCAGCAGGGGTCAACAGACATCTCATACAGGAGAGCTCTGGCTGCCATCTGGTGGGTGCCCCTCTGGGACAAAGCTTCCAGAGGAAGGAACAGGCAGCAATCTTTGTGTCCTGCAGCCTTTGCTGGTAATACCCAGGAAAACAGGGTCTAGAGTGGACCTCCAGCAAACTCCAGCAGACTTGCAGCAGAGGAGCCTGTTAGAAGGAAAACTAACAACAGAAAGGAATGGCATCAACATCATCAGAAAAAACGACCACACAGAAACTTAATCTGAAGGTCATGATCACTAAAGACCAAAGGCAGATAAATCCACAAAGATGAGGAAAAACCAGTGCAAAAAGGCTGAAAATTCCAAAAACCAAAATGCCTCTTCTCCTACAAATGATCAAAAATCCTCACCAGCAAAGGAACAAAACTGGATGGACAATAAATTTGATGAATTGAAGGAAGTAGGCTTCAGAAGGTGGGTAATAACAAACTCCTCAGAGCTAAAGAAGCATGTTCTAACTCAATGCAAAAAAGCTAAGAATCTTGAAACAAGGTTAGAGGAATTGCTAACTGGAATAACCAGTTTAGAGAAGAATATAACTGACCTGATGGAGCTGAAAAACACAGCACGAAAACTTCATGAAGCGTTCACAAGTATCACTAGCCAAATCGATCAAGCAAAAGAAAGGATATCAGAGATTGAAGATCAACTTAATGAAATAAAACATGAAGACAAGATTAGAAAAAAAAAGAATGAAAAGGAGCAAGCAAAGCCTCCAAGACATATGGGACTGTGTGAAAAGACCAAATGTATGTTTCATTGCTGTACCTGAAAGTGACGGAAAGAATGGAACCAAGTTGGAAAACACTCTCCTGGATATCATCCAGGAGAACTTCCCCAACCTAGCAAGACAGGTCAACATTCAAATTCAGGAAATACAGAGAACACAACAAAGTTACGCCTTGAGAATCATCAGATTCACCAAGGGTGAAATGAAGGAAAAAATGTTAAGGGCAGCCAGAGAGAAAGGTGTGGTTACCCACAAAAAGAAGGCCATCAGACTAACAGCAGATCTCTCTGCAGAAACCCTACAAGCCAGAATAGAGTGGGGGCCAATATTTAACATTCTTAAGGAAAAGAATTTTCAACCCAGAATTTCATATCCAGCCAAACTAAGCTTCATAAGCCAAGGAGAAATAAAATCCTTTACGGACAAGCAAATGTTGAGAGACTTTGTCACCACCAGGCCTACCTTACAAGAGCTCCTGAAGAAAACACTAAACACAGAAAAACAAAGACAAAAACAAAAACAAAAAACAAGGTACCAGCCATGAGAAAAACCTGCCAAATTGTAAAGACCGTCGAAACTATGAAGAAACTGCATCAATTAACAAGCAAAATAACCAGCTAGCATCATAATGACAGGATCAAATTCACACATAACAATATTAACCTTAAAAGTAAATGGGCTGAATGCCTCAATTAAAAAACACAGATGGAAAAATTGGATAAAGAGTCAAGACCAATCACTGTGCTGTATTCAGGAGACCCATCTCACATGCAAAGACACACCTAGGCTCAAAATAAAAGGATAGAAGATTAACAAAGCAAAAAACAACAACAACAAAAAAAAGCAAGGGTTGCAATCCTGGTCTCTGATAAAACAAACATTAAACCAATGAACATCTAAAAAGACCAAGAACATTACATAATGGTAAAGGGATCAATGCAACAAGAAGAGGTAACTAACGTAAATATATATGCACCCAATACAGGGGCACCCAGATTCATAAAGCAAGTTCTTAGAGACCTACAAAGAGACTTAGACTCCCACACAATAATAGTGGGAGATTTTAACACCCCACTATCAATATTAGACAGGTAAACAAGACAGAAAAGTAACAAGAATATTCAGGACTTGAACTCAGCTCTGGACCAAGCTGACCTAATAGACATCTACAGAACTCTCCACCCCATATCAACAGAATATACATTCTTCTCAGCACCACATTGCACTTATTCTAAAATTGATGACATAATTGGAAGTAAAACACTCCTCAGCAAATGCAAAAGAATGGAAATCATGACAAACAGCCTGTCAGACCACAGTGCAATCAAATTAGAACTCAAGATTAAGAAACTCACTAAAAACTGCACAACTAGATGGAAACTGAACAACCTGCTCCTGACTGACCACTGGGTAAATAACGAAATTAAGGCAGAAATAAATAAGTTCTTCAAAACCAACGAGAACAAGGACACAACTTACCAGAATCTCTGGGATACAGCTAACGCAGTATTTAGAGGGAAATTTATAGCACTAAATGTCCACAGGAGAAAGCAGGAAAGATCTAAAATTGACACCCTAACATCAAAATTAAAAGAACTAGAGAAGCAAGAGCAAACAAATCCAAAAGCTAGAAGAAGACAAGAAATAACTAAGATCAGAGCAGAATTGAAGGAGATAGAGACACAAAATCCCTTCAAAAAATCAATGAATCCACGAGCTGGTTTTTTGAAAAAATCATCAAAATAGATAGACCTCTAGACAGACTAATAAAGAAGAAAAGAGAAAAGAATCGATATCACCTCTGATCCCACAGAAATACAAACTACCATCAGAGAATACTAGAAATACCTCTATGTCAATAAAATAGAAAACCTAGAAGAAATGGGTAAATTTCTAGACACATACACCCTCCAAAGACTAAACCAGTAAGAAGTCGAATACCTGAATACACCAATAACAAGTTCTGAAATTGAGGCAGTAATTAATAGCCTACCAACCAAAAAAACCCAGGACAAGACAGATTCACAGCCGAATTCTACCAGAGGTACAAAGAGGAGCTGGTACCATTCCTTCTGAAACTATTCCAAACAATAGAAAAACAGGGACTCCTCCCTAACTCATTTTATGAGGCCAGCATCATCCTGATACCAAAACCTGGCAGAGACACAACAACAGCAACAAAAAAGAAAACTTCAGGCCAATATTCCTGATGAACATCGATGCAAAAATCCCCAATAAAATACTGGCAACCTGAAACCAGCAGGACATCAAAAAGCTTATCCACCATGATCAAGTCAGCTTCATCCCCAGGATGCAAGGGTGGTTCAACATATGCAAATTAATAAATGTAATCCAACACATAAACAGAACCAATGGACAAAAACCATATGATTGTCTCAATAGATGCAGAAAAGGCCTTCAATAAAATTCAACACCTCTTCATGCTAAAAACTCTCAATAAACTGGGTATTGATGGAAAGTATCTCAAAATAACAAGAACTATTTATAACAAACCTACAGTCCATATCATACTGAATGGGCAGAAGCCAGAAGTATTCCCTTTGAAAACTGGTACAAGACACTCCGATTCAACATATTATTGAAAGTTCTGGCCAGGGCAATCAGGCAAGAGAAAAAAAATAAAAGGTATTCAAACAGGAAAAGAGGAAGTCAAATTGTCTCTTTTGCAGATCACATGATTGTATATTTAGAAAACCCTGTCGTCTCAGCCCCAAATCTCCTTAAGCTGACCAGCAACTTCAGGAAAATCTCAGGTCTCACTGCTCAAGGAAGTAAGGGAGGACACAAACAATTGGAAAATCATTCCATACTCATGGACAGGAATAATCAATGCCATGAAAATGGCCATATTGCCCAAAGTAATTTATAGATTCAATGCTATCCTCATCAAGCTACCATTGACTTTTTTCACAGAATTAGAAAAAATTACTTTACATATGGAAGTGAAAAAGAGCCCATATAGCCAAGACAATCCTAAGCAAAAAAATAAAAGCTGAAGGCATCACACTACCTGACTTCAACTATACTACAAGGCTACAGTAAACAAAACAGCATGGTACTGGTACCAAAACAGATATATAGACCAATGGAACAGAACAGAGGCCTCAGATATAATGCCACAAGTCTACAACCATCTGTTTTTGAGAAACTTGCCAAAAACAAGCAGTGGGGAAAGGGTTCCCTATTTAATAAATGGTGTTGGGAAAACTGGCTAGCCATATGCAGAAAACTGAAACTGGACCCCTTCCTTACACCTTATACAAAAATTAGCTCAAGATAGATTAAAGATTTGAATGTAAGACCTAAAACACACAAATACAAAATCCCTAAATGAAAACCTAGGCAATATCATTCAGGACATATGCATGGGCAAAGACTTCATGACTAAAACACCAAAAGCAATGGCAACAAAAGCCAAAATTGACAAATGGGATCTAATTAAAATAAAGAGCTTCTGCACAGCAAAGGAAACTATCATCAGAGTGAACAGGCAACCTACAGAATGGGAAAAAATTTTTGCAATCTACCCATCTGGAAAAGGGCTAATATCCAGAATCTACAAAGAACTTAAACAAATTTACAAGACAAAAAACAAACCACCCCATCATAAAGTGGGCAAATGATATGAAGAGATACTTCTCAAATAAGACATTTATGCGGCCAGCAAACATATGAAAAAAAGCTCATCATCACTGGTCATTAGAGAAATGCACATCAAAATCACAATGAGATACCATCTCATGCAAGTTATAATGATGATCATTAAAAAGTCAGGAAACAACAGATGCTGTAGAGGATGTGGAGAAATAGGAACACTTTTACACTGTTGGTGGGAGTGTCAATTAGTTCAACCATTGTGGAAGACAGTGTATCAATTCCTCAAGAACCTAGAACAGGAAATATCATTTGAACCAGCAATCCCACTACTGGGTATATACCCAAAGGCTTATAAATCATTCTACTATAAAGACACATGGCCATATATGTTTACTGCAGCAGTATTCACAATAGCAAAGACTTGGGACCAACCCAAATGCCCATCAATGATAGACTGGATAAAGAAAATGTGGCACATACACACCATGGAATACTATGCAGCCATAAAAAATGATGAGTTCATGTCCTTTGCAGGGATAGGGATGAAGCTCAAAACTATCATTCTCAGCAAACTAACACAGGAACAGAAAACAAAACCCCACATGTTCTTACTCATAAGCGGGAGTTGAACAATGAGAAGACGTGAATACAGGGAGGGAAACATCACACACCAGGTCCTGTTGGCGGTGGGGGGGGGGGGTGGGGGGTGGCGCTAAGGGAGAGATAGCATTAGGAGAAATACCTAATGTAGGTGACGGGCTGACGGGTGCAACAAACCACCATGGCACGTGTATACCTAGGTAACAAACTGGCACATTCTGCACAGGTATCCCAGAACTTAAATTATATATAAAAAATAAAACAAATAAACATAATACTCACTATATATATATATATATATATATATATATATATATATATATATAGTGCACCCAGTTGCCACTGAGGGACTGAGATGATTGGCACACTCCTAATGTATCATCAGAGTGGAGAGAAGAAATAAACAGTAGCTAGCAAGACGGAGAAAGCGGGGCTACTCCACACTGGGACTTGTTCCTGGCCGCCAGTAACTCCAGAAGAATGCATGAGTTGAACTGGTAAAAAAGCAACCTGTTCTCTCCATAGGCTTCTTGAATGCCAGCAGAAGGAGACCTCTCAACCACCATGGACACTCGAGTTGGCAGGGAGACCTGCTTAAAGAAGTGGTAAGGGTAGCAATCCAGCTGAGGTGAAGCCCAGAGAGTTTCGTGCAGCAGCATCTGTAGTGGAGCAGAGGCAGAGGCAGCCATTCCCCCAGGCTTGACTTGCTCCCATAGGAAACATTAGCCCTAGAGGAACTATTGAACCTTAACTCTGCAGGGTGTTCTTGTCCACCACATGGGGCTGGTCTGACATGAGCAGCCCTTAATTTCCTGGCCTCTCCAGTTGGCCCAAGCCTAGTCACACTTGTGCAAAGAAGCCTTGAGTGCCCTAGGGACCTGCATCATGGCTTCTGTGCTGGTGAAACGTTTCTGACTAATGGAGAGCTCCAACAGTGCTGCCCCCATGGCCACACAAGAGAATTTCTGCTACCTCCTCACAATGCAGCTTCCCGTGGGCCAACAGCAACCCTGCACATCACTTTGATGACAAGTGTGTACATGGGCATGTTTGCTTTCTTTGACCTGTCAGTGCACCTCTGTGCTTGCACCCTGCCCTTCCACTGCTACAGCAAATATACAGACCACTGCCCTCTCTGCACAAACCGCCATTGCAGTCAGAGCCTTGGCAAGCACAGAATCAGCAAGGCCCACCCTTGCACCAACACTGTCACAGGAGAAAAACTAAGCATAAAAACAAGGAATTCTCCTCCACCCTGAGCAACCACCCATATCTGTGGCACGAAAAGAATGCACACAGACCTGCTCCACCCCATGCGAACACCACCACCATCATGACCCTTGCAAACAAGGACCCCTTGGCCCCAAGCCGAACTGCCTTCACCACTGTGATGAACACTCACATAGAGGCAGTCCCCCAAGCCCCTGTTAGCACCCTGCCACAGGTGACAAGTGTGCACCTGCCAGACTGCTGCTGTTGCTGGCACATGCAAAAATGAACAGATTCTTCAGTAGCCGCATTACAAAACACTTTGGCTGACACCACCCATCAGAGTCTAGTGACCAGCTGCTGGAGAGCATCTTGGCCCCTCAGTGTAGTGAATTTCAAACATCAGAAAGACAGAGAACAATTCTGGGGCCTGATACAAGGCCCCCAGAGTGAGAGCAAATGGTACAAGAATTCAAAGTAGAGTGTTGGTCCCCTAAAATCTTCCAGAAATGAAGCCAGTTGGCTTAAGTGACTTCATACCACAATCAAACCATAAAGGGCATAAATAAAATACAAGAAAAAAATGCAAGTTCAGCAACTCAGACCAAAAATTTTAAAAATAAAAAAACCCCATAAGCCCATAAAGATGAGAAAACCAGCACAAAAACCCTGACAACTCAAAAGGCCAGAGTGCCTTGGTCCTCCAAATGACTGCACCACCTCTCCAGCAAAGGTTCTGAACAGGGCTGATGGCTGAAATGACAGAAATAAAATTTATAATATGAATAAAAAGGAAGATCATTGAGATCCAGGAGTACATCAAAACCCAATCTATATAAGCTAAGAATCAAAATGAAATAATAAAAGAGCTGAAAGATAAAATAGCCACTATAGAAAGAAATATAACTGAACTAATAGAGCTGAAAATCACATGACAAAAATTTCATAATGCAATCACAGGTATTAATAGGAAAATAGACCAAATGGAGGAAAGAATCTCAGAGCTTGAAGACAGGCTTTCTGAAACAAGACAGCCAGACAAGAAGAGAGGAAAAAAAATTTAAAAGAATGAACAAAACCTCTGACAAATATGGGATTATGTAAAGAGACCAAATCTTTGATTCACCGAAGTCCCCGAAAAAGATGGAGAGAGTGGAAGCAACTTGGAAAACATATTTCAGATTATCATTCATGAGAACTTCTTCAACCTAGCTAGAGAGGCCAAAACGCAAATTCAAAAAATGCAGAGAATCCCAGTAGAATACTTCTGAAGAAAATCATCCCCAAGCAACATAATCATCAGATTCTCCAAACACAAAATAAAAGTAAAAATGTTAAAGGCAGGCAGAAAACAAGGTTAGGTCACCTAGAAAGGGAATCCAATCAGAAAAACAGTGAACTTCTCAGCAGAAACCCTACTGGAAAGCCAATATTCAACATTCTTTTTTTTTTAATTTTATTATTATTATACTTTAAGTTTTAGGGTACATGTGCACAATGTGCAGGTTAGTTACATATGTATACATGTGCCATGCTGGTGTGCTGCACCCATTAACTCGTCATTTAGCATTAGGTATATCTCCTAATGCTATCCCTTCCCCCTCCCCCCACCCCACAACAGTCCCCAGAGTGTGATGTTCCCCTTCCTGTGTCCATGTGTTCTCATTGTTCAATTCCCACCTATGAGTGAGAACATGCGGTGTTTGGTTTTTTGTTCTTGCGATAGTTTACTGAGAATGATGATTTCCAATTTCATCCATGTCCCTACAAAGGACATGAACTCATCAATTTTGTGGCTACATAGTATTCCATGGTGTATATGTGCCACATTTTCTTAATCCAGTCTAACATTGTTGGACATTTGGGTTGGTTCCAAGTCTTTGCTATTGTGAATAATGCCACAATAAACATACGTGTGCATGTGTCTTTATAGCAGCATGATTTATAGTCCTTTGAGTATATACCCAGTAATGGAATGGCTGGGTCAAATGGTATTTCTAGTTCTAGATCCCTGAGGAATCGCCACGCTGACTTCCACAATGGTTGAACTAGTTTAGAGTCCCACCAACAGTGTAAAAGTGTTCCTATTTCTCCACATCCTCTCCAGCACCTGTTGTTTCCTGACTTTTTCATGATTGCCATTCTAACTGGTGTGTGATGGTATCTCATTGTGGTTTAGATTTTCATTTCTCTGATGGCCAGTGATGGTGAGCATTTAAAGAAAATAAGCTCCAACACAGAATTTCATATATAGCCAAACTAAGCTTCATAAGCAAAAAGAAAATAAGATAATTTCCAGACAAGCAAATGCTAAGAAAATTTGTTACCATCAAACCTACTTTAAAAGAGCCCCTGAAAAAGTCACTAAATATGGAAAAGAAAGCCCATTACTAGCCACTACAAAAACATACTGAAATACAGAGGCCAGTAACAATATAAAGCAACCACATAAACAAGTCTGAAAAATAGCCAGCTAATATCATGTTGACAAGATCAAATGTACACATATCAACACTAATCTTGAAGGTAAACAGGCCAAATGCCCCAATTAAAAGGCACAGAGTAGTAAGGTCGATTAAATGCCAAGAACCATTGGCAAGCTGTCTTCGAGAAATCCATCTCACATGAAATCACACACATAGACTTAAAGAGCTGCAGAAAAATCTACCAAGAAAATGGAAAACAAAAGAAAGCACAAAATGTAATCCTAACTTCAGGCAAAACAAACTTTAAACCAACAAACATCAAAAAAGACAAAGAAAAGCATTATGTGATGGTAAAGGGTTCAATGAAACAAGAAGACCTATCATAAATATATATGCCCTGAGCATAGGAGTACTCTGATCCATAAAGCAAGATCTTAGAGACCTTCAAAGAGACATAGACTCACGCACAGTAAGAGTGGGAGACTTCAACACCCCACTCAGCATATTAGAAAGATCATCAAGGCAGAAAATTAACAAAGATATTCAGGACCTAAACTCAGCACTAGCTTAACTGGACCTGATAGATATCAACAAAACTCTCCACTAAAAAACAGTAATATATACATTCTTCTCATCTCCACATAACAAATACTCTAAAATCAATCATGTAATCATAATTAAAACAATCCTAAACAAATGCAAAAGAACAGAAATAATAACAACCAATCTCTCAGACCACAGCACAAACAAATAATAAACCAGGACTAAAAAACTCATTCAAAACCATACAATTACATGAAAATGGAATAACCTGCTCCTGAATGACTTTTGGGTAAATGATGAAATTGAAATAGAAATCAAAAAGTTTGTTCAGACTAATGAGCATAAAGATACAACATCCCAGAATCTCTAGAATACAGCTAAGGCAGTGTTAAAAGGAAAATTTATAGCACTAAATGCCCATATCAAAAAGTTAGAAAGTACGCCACTGCACTCCAGCCTGGGCGACAGAGCGAGACTCCGTCTCAAAATAAATAAATAAATAAATAAATAAATAAATAAATAAATAAATAGAAAGACCTCAATTTAACAACTTAACAGCACAACTAGAAGAACTAGAGAACCAAGAAAAAGCCAACCCCAAGGGTAGCAGAACACAAGAAATAACCAAAATCAGAACTGAAAAGAAGATAGAGACAAGAAAAAGCATTAAAAGATTAACTCAAGGAGTTGGTTTTTTGACATAAAATAATAAAATAAGTGCATAGCTAGGTAGAATAAAGAAATAGGGAGAGAAGATCTAAATAAATACAATCAAAAACTATGAAATGGATATTACCACAAACCCTACAAAAATACGAATTAACACCAGACTGTATAATAACCTGCAATGCATATAAATAAAAAGATATAGAAAAAGATAGATGAATTTCTGGACACATACACCCTCCCAAGATGAAACCAGGAAATAATTCAATCTCTGAACACACCAATAATGAGCACCAAAAGTGAATCACTAATAAATAGCCTACCAATTAAAAAAGGCCCAAGACCAGAAGGATTCACAACTAAATAGTAACAGATGTACAAAGAAGAGCTGGTATCATTCCAGCTGAAATTATTCCCCCCCAAAAAAAAACAACAACGAAGAAAAGACTTCTCCCTAAATCATTTCACGACCCTGACATCAAAACCTAGCAAGGAAACAACAACAAAAAACCACCCCAGGCCAATATCCTTGATGAAAATATCTTCAACAAAACACTGACAAACTGAAGCTGGCAGCATATTAAAAAACTTATCCACCAAGATCAAGTACATTTTATTCATAGAATTAAAAATTGGTTCAACATACACAAATCAAAAAATGTGATTCATTATATAAACAAAACAAAAAACAAAAACCAAACTATTATCTCAATAGTTGTAGAAAAGCTTTTTAATAAAATTAAACACCCCTTCAGGCTTAAAATTCTTAATAAACTAGGTATTGAAGAAACATGCCTCAAAATAATGAGAGCCATGTATGAGAGACTCACAGCCAACATCATACAGAATGGGACAAAGCTGAAAGCATTCTCCTTGAAAACTGGTGCAAGACAAAGGTGCCCTGTCTCACCAACTCTATTCAACATAGTATTGGAAGTCCTCAGCAGAGCAATCAGGTAAGAGAAATAAAAAAAAAAAATCCAAATAGAAAGAGAGGAAGTCAAACTGCTCCTGTGTCCAGATGACATAATCCTACACCTAGAAAACCTTGCGGTCTCAACCCAAAAGCTCCTTAAGCTGATAAACAACTTAAGCAAAGTCTCAGGATAAAAAATCACTGTACAAAAATCACAGGCCAAATGCGGTGGCTCACACCTGTAATCCCAGCAAATTGGGAGGTGGAGGCAGGTGGATCTCTTGAGGCCAGCAGTTCGAGACCACCCTACCCTGGCCAACATGGCAAAACGTTGCCTCTATTAAAAATATAAAAAATAGCCAGGTGTAATGGTGCATGCCTGTAGGATCAGCTACTTGGGAGAATGAGACAGGAGAATCACTTGAAGCCGGCAGGTGGAGTTTACAGTGGACCGCGATCATGCCACTGCACTCCAGCATGGGCTACAGAGCGGGACTCCATCCCCACAAAAAAAGTCACTAGAATTCCTACACTCCAACAACGGTAAAGTTCAGAGGTAAATCAAGAATGCAACCCCAGTCACAATCCCTACCAAAAAAATATGAAATACCTAGGAACATGACTACCAAGAAAGGTGAAAGATCTCTACAAAGAGAATGCAAAACACTGCTAAAAAAAAAAAAAAAAAAAAAAAAGAGATGACACAAACAAATGGAAAAACATTTCATGCTCATGGATAGGAAGAATGATTATCATTAGAATGGTCAAATTGCCAAAAGCAGTTTCAGGATTCAATGCTATTCCTATCAAACTACCAATGACATTCTTCGCAGAACTAGAAAAAAACTATTTTAAAATTCATATGAGAGCTCAGATTAAGATGGCGGATAAGAGGCAGGACTAGCGCTAGAAGGTGTGATACAGGGTCCAGAGTGGGCTCAGAGGCCGGTGCCTCTCAGCAGTCACTGTGGCTGCAGCTACCTTCTCATGGCCATGGCTGTGCTCCTCTAGCCTTTCAGTGGCTTCCCTTTGAGCTGCAGTTTGGACTTCCTGCAGCCGCTGGCTCGCCTTCCCTAGCCGGTTTTCCCACCTGGGAGCAGACAGCGCCCAGCTGGCACAGTGGCTAGGACCATGCGCAGTTCCAAGCAGCCTTAGCGGGAGAATGGTGCACGGCATTTTTTCATTCGTTGTAAAAAGAAACACAAGCGAGAGGAGGAGGATGACGATTGCCTGCTAAAAAAAAAAAATAAATAATAATAATAATAGTAATAATTGAAGCAGAGCTCTGTGCTGGTCATAATGAATGAATTCTTTGTGCACACCAAGATGTAGAGGGGTGTGGAGTGTGGAGTAAATCCATGCACTAGTAGCCTTTCTCTACCTGGGATATTAGATGCTATTTGTGAAGAAATAGATCAGACGACTGGAGAACCAGTGTGAAGTTGCCTGAAGTAAGCTTCAGGAGATTGAAGATAGGATAAGTGATGAAGATGAAGAAGTTGAAGCTCATAGAAATGTTAACCACCTCCGTAGTCTTCTCCTTCTCCATGAAAACAGGTTTGAAGAAGGAATTTGATGAACTTTACAAAAAAATAATTGAGTTTATGAGCCATCCTTCCATGGAGCTTGTTCTCTAGAAACCCCTCACCGAGCTCCTTCCCGATAAGCCAAAGCCATCCTCTAATGCTAAGAACTATACAGGAGAGAGCCAAGCTAAGCATGCAGCTGCTGGCACTGCCTTCTCTCAGAGAACTGTCCTTGGAACTTTGGCACACAGGGGTGTCTCTTTATAATGGTTTGGAGATAGCTACTAGCACAGAAGAAGAGAAGGAACTCTAGAGACCAATTTCTACACTAAAGTCATCAAACGTTAGGAGAATCCTGTGTTCATTTATGAGCCGATTTGCATAGTATAGGGACTTGCAAGTTTTATGAAACGGGTTTAATAATATCTACACCTGTGATTTGGGGTGGGACTCTCTTTTAGGGTAGACATTTATTGAATTCAACTTTTTGCCAAGAAAGTTTGTCTCAAAGGAAAAACAGTTTTCTGTGGGGCTTATTAAAGAAATGTTGGATTACAGTCTCTTCAAACGTAAGTATAGAAGCTGTATGTATAAGGGTGACTTAAATCACATGTCACATTGTCTAGACTATTCAGACACTTAGAGAATATTCTCCTTGAATTAAAAAGAATGATTAAGAAAGAAGGATCCTCCTACTACAACTGTACACTGACAGTTAAGTCACAGCTTAGACTGTAGATACAAGCTGTTTACAGTAGTGACTGTATATAATGGGGAGAAGGAGGGAAGAGAGCAGTAGCTTAAGCCTATTGCTAAGAAATTTAATAAAGGCCCTGAAACTTGTAAATTAGTTGTCGATTCAATATAGCTCTGTTGAATAAATAGCCAATAGCATTGTGGCTCTCCTCTTTGCCTATGAAAATACAGACAAAAAATTTTTCCTTCAAGGCTTTTTGCCTTGTGCCACTGTTGCTCCTTGGTTTCCCATGCATAATTGATAAGCCAAGTTATTCAATAATGTTTACAAATTAATTAACTTTGAATGATAGTTAAAAGATTATGAGGTAACTCATGTGCAAATTGCCTATGGGAGAAGCATCCTATAGTTCATCCTAAGGAAGTGCTTTGTCAGCTAAACCCAATATTGATAACTTTAGTAATTAAAAAAAAGTTATACTTGTATTAGAAAGTTGTTTTAAAATGTTAATTTAGAAAACAGTGAAATTGAAAATGTAGGAGCAAATGACATTCAGGTTAACTGAAATAGCCAATTTGATTGGTGCTTAGACTATTGTGCAGCAGGCCTAAATGGTAGTGGACAATTGCTTCCTGCTAGCAGAAAGCCTTCATCTTCTTGAGTACCTAAGCCAGGTTCCAGGTGTCCTTTGAGGATAGCCAGATTTGAAAATTTTAGTTTATCAAGAAGAGCTCTTCTGTGTGGCAGGGACTCACAGGGCAAAGTAAAATTACAATTTCTTTACTGCTACAGAATATGCACTTAAGTTACTAAATGAGTGCTCTGGTATAATACTGGCCCTCCCTTCACACAACAGGACACTATCCCAGTTTTGTTTTGTTTTCTGGGTTTCCTCCCCCTTTGTAGGCAGGCACAAGATACCATTTGTAGAAAAAAAAAAGTTTTATGCCACATAAAGGTGAATTTTTAGAAACCACATTCCAGTCATTTTTGAAACCCTTACTGTAATGTCTCCCCTTGTTACAGATGGCGTAGAAGTCACAAGTCTATTAATTGTTGCTTCTTTGCCCTCTTCCTGCTTTCTCTTTCTGTCTGGATAGTCGGGAAAAGATATAATGTTTAATATTTAACAAAATATTTAATGTCTACACAGTAAAAGTATTCAAACTTCACACCACTACTGAAAGCACTTGGAAACCAGACAATAGTTTCTTAATCTTATATTTAGAGATGAATGTAAACTTGAAATGTGCAAGTGTTTGATTCATGCCATTTGATAAACTCATGCCTTATATTCATTAAACAATGACTGGAAACAACTTGTAAAGTTTGTAGCCTTAAAGAAATCTCCGTGCTAAAAAGATGTGTTCTAGTGCAACACAAAAACATGAAGTGACTGCCCAGAGGTGGAGTTAGTGTTAAAGTGGAAAGGGAAATGACAGATTTCCCAAGAAGGACCCAAAAGCACACCAAGATTGTCTTCTACAGGAATTGTTTGGGAGGCCTCTGATTAAAGGTCTTATGATGAAAAGGAAGCAAAGAGCCCCCCAAACAAAGCTCTGATAGTACTGGTAAATATAGGAGAGAATTAAGATTCTGTTAATTAAAATCCAAACAGAGCTTATTTGAGGAGTCAAGTTACCTGATATGATAATTATTTCTGTAGGATAATTGATGTTTTTTGTCCTTTTTTGGACTTTATCCTCTTACATTTGTTTGTACAAAAATTGTTTTCCATCCTTGTGGTACTTATTCATCTGAGCAGGCTCCATAGTCCCAATCCCTCTTCTTTTTGTTTTACTTTTGTAGCATAGGGTTTTTGCTTTTGCTTTTGCCTTAAGATTTCCCTACGGAGTTAACAGGGCTTTTCATTTTGTATAGCTTTTGCAGCATGGATCAAACTTTAGCTTATTGTGCTAATGTGTGAAGAGAAAACAATTATCTAAAGCAAATGAACTTTAATGAACAAATGTATATTTTATCTGTTTGAGTAAGGTGCATGTGGTTATTGTTTTTATTTGTTTTTGTATTTAGTATGAAGAAAGTCCAGTTTTCATAAATATTAATCACTTAAAAAACTGCTACTCATTCTTGAAAAGGTACAAATAAAAAATTTAGAAAAATAACTAAGGTAGGGGCTAGAACCATGAAAAGGAGATTCATTTATTATTTTAGATTTGAAACTTGGTTTTGTCTTACAGTAGTGACAAGAATGGCTCAGTTCTAGGAATGTTTTGGAAGATACTGTCAATTTTACTTTAAAATGAGGGTCTGGTGTTTCCGTATTTTATCATTTTCAATAAACTTCTTAAGTGTTTTGGGGAAAAAAAAAAGAGGTAAGACTAGCTTGCAGCTCCTGCTCAGACAAACAGAGCAGCATCTGGACACTCAAATTGTGAACTTTTGCTCCAAGAACTACCAAAGGAACATACCAGGAAAGTCGAGAGAATCCACAGACCCTTTGAAGGAACTGGAACACTGCTGCAGTCTCCTTGAGATGCCAAAAAAACTGTGAGTCTGCTTGCTTTATCAATGGGGAGGTTCGTGGTCTGAAGTGAGTTCCCAGCCCCGGTCACTGGCTGCCTGGGCCTGTGACTGTCAGCTTTCCCCAACTTCCCTGGCAATGTATGACTTGGAAGAGGCAGCCATAATCCCCCTGAGAAAATAACTCCATTGGACTGGGAGGGAACCGCACCCTCATCCCCCATAGCAGCCACAGCAAATCCCACCCAAGGAGTGGCTGAGCTCAGACATGCCTATCCTTGCCCTCTCCTGGTGGACTTTCTCTACCCACCCTGCTAGCTGAAGACAAAGGTCAAACCTCTTGGGGCCTTTATGGCCCTGCCCACCAACTGAGAAACCTGAATGCTTAACCAGGTTTCCCTAGAATAAGTTTGCATCCTCCCTATAGGACTGTGGATGATGGGCTCTTGAAAGCGCCACCTCCTGGCTAGAGGCCAACCAACACAAAATCAGCCCACTAGACAAAAACACAACCAAAGACCCTCACAGAGTCCACTTCACTCCCCTGCTGTGTCCGGAATTGGTGGGTTCTCGGTCTTGCTGACTTCAAGAATGAATGAAGCTGCGGACCTTCGCGGTGAGTGTTACAGTTCTTAAAGATGGTGTGTCCAGAGTTTGTTCCTTCAGAAGTTCAGATGTGTCCAGAGTTTCTTTCTTCTGGTGGGTTCGTGGTCTCGCTGACTTCAGGAGTGAAGTTGCAGACCTTTGGGGTGAGTGTTACAGTTCATAAAGGTGGCACCTCCGGAGATGTCATTCCTCCTGGTGGGTTCGTGGTCTCGCTGGCTTCAGGCGTGAAGCTGCAGACATTCATGGTGAGTGCTACAGCTCATAAAGGCAGTGCAGACCCAAAGAGTGCAGCAGCAGCAATATTTATCGCAAAGAGCAAAGGCACAAACCTTCCACAGTGTGGAAGGGGACCAGAGCAGGTTGTCGCTGCTGGCCCCGATGGCCCGCTTTTATTCCCTTATCTGGCCCCACACACATCCTGCTGATTGGTCCATGTTACAGAGAGCTGATTGGTCCGTTTTACAGAGAGCTGATTGGTCCATTTTAACAGAGCACTGATTGGTGTGTTTACAAACCTTTAGCTAGACACAGAGTGCTGATTGATGCATTTACAATCCTTTAGCTAGACACAAAAGTTCTCCAAGTCCCCACCAGATTAGCTAGACACAGAGTGCTGATTGGCATGTTTACAAACCTCTAGCTAGACACAGAGTGAAGACTGGTGCATTTACAATCCTTTAGCTACACAGAAAAGTTCTCAAAGTCCCGAGCCCACCCAGAACCCAGGTGGCTTCATCTCTCAATGGCACTCACCATGGGAATTTGTGGCACCTAGCCCGGACACTCTGGCAGCCCAGAGGGAGCTAATCCCCTGATCAAGCCCAGCAGACACCGGCCAGCCACGCCGAGTGCAGGGCCCACCAGGCACCCACCCGGAACCCTTGCCAGCCTGCAAGTGCCCATGCGCAGCCCTGGATCCCGCCCGTGCTTCTCTCTCTGCACCTCCCCATGAGCAGAGGGAGCCAGCTCTAGCCTCGGACAGCCCCAAAGAGGGGCCCCCCCACAGTGCAGCAGCCAGTTGAAGGGCTCCTTGAGCATGGCCAGAGCAGAAGCTGAGACCGAGGAGGTGCCAAGAGCGAGCGAGGGCTGCTAGCACATTGTCACCTCTCACTACTACCTCTACTACAGCAGGTGCTGGTATCCATGACTGCAAGACCTGAAGACGAATCATGTCACAGGACTCTATGCAGACACTCCCCAGTACCAGCATGAAGCCTGATAGCTCTATTGGGTGGCTAGACCCAGAAGAGCAAAAACAATCACTACAGTTCAGCTCTCAGGAAGCCCCACTCTTAGGGAAAGAGAGAGAACACTATGTCAAGGGAGCACCACATGGGACAAAAGAATCTGATCAGCAATGCTTGAATCCCAGATCTTCCCTCTGACACAGTCTACCCAAATGACAAGGAACCAGAAAAACAATTCTGGTAAGATGACAAAACAAGGTATTTTAACACCCCCAAAAGATCATACCAACTAATCAGCAATGGATCTAAACCATGACTAAATCTCTGAATTGCCAGAAAAAGAATTTAGAAGGGCAATTATTAAGCTAATCAAGGGGGCAGCAAAGAAAAATGAAGGCCAACTTAAATAAATAAAAAACATGGTACAGGATAAGAAAGGAAAATTATTGATTGGAATACACAGCATAGGTGGAGACAAGATGGCTGAATAGGAAGAGCTCCAGTTTACAGCTCCCAGCATGAGCGACACAGAAGACGGGTGATTCCTGCATTTCCAACTGAGGTACTGGGTTCATCTCACTGGGGAGTGCCAGACAGTGGGCTCAGGAAAGTGGGTGCAGCGCACTGTGCATGAGCCAAAGCAGAGGGAGGCATTGCCTCACCTGTGAAGTGCAAGAGGTCAGGGAATTCCCTTTCCTAGGCAAAGAAAGGGGTGACAGACGGCACCTGGAAAATCAGGTCACTCCCACCCTAATACTGCACTTTTCCAACGGGCTTATCGAACGGCACAACAGGAGATTATATCCCTCAACTGGCTCAGAGAGTCCTACGCCAATGGAGCCTCGCTCATTGCTAGCACAGCAGTCTGAGATCAAACTGCAAGGCAGCAGTGAGGCTGGGGGAGAGGCGCCTGCCATTGCTCAGGCTCAAGTAGGAAAACAAAGCCGCTGGGAAGCTCAAACTGGGTGGAGCCCAACACAGGTCAAGGAGGCCTGACTGCCTCTGTAGGCTCCACTTCTGGGGGCATGGCACAGACAAACAAAAGACAGCAATAACCCCTGCAGACTTAAATGTCCCTGTCTGACGACTTTGAAGAGAGTAGTGGTTCTCCCAGCATGCAGCTTGAGATCTGAGAATGGGCAGACTGCCTCCTCAAGTGGGTCCCTCACCCCCTAGTAGCCTAACTGGAAGGCACCCCCAGTAGGGGCAGACTGACACCTCACACGGCCGGGTACTCCTCTGAGACAAAACTTCCAGAGGAACGATCAGGCAGCAGCATTTGCGGTTCACCAATATCCGTTGTTCTGCAGCCACCACTGCTGATACCCAGGCAAACAGGGTCTGGAGTGGAACTCCAGTAAACTCCAACAGACCTGCAGCAAAGGGTCCTGACTGTTAAAAGGAAAACTAACAAACAGAAAGGACATCCGCATCAAATACCCATCTGTATGTCACCATCATCAAAAACCAAAGGTAGATAAAACCACAAAGATGGGGAAAAAACAGAGCATGAAAACAGGAAACTCTAAAAATCAGAGCGCCTCTCCTCCTCCAAAGGGACACAACTCCTCACCAGCAATGGAACAAAACTGGATGGAGAATGACTTTGACGAGTTGAGAGAAGAAGGCTTCAGAAGATCAAACTACTCCGAGCTAAAGGAGGAAGTTTGAACCAATGGCAAAGAAGTTAAAAACTTTGAAAAAAAATTAGCTGAATGCATAACTAGAATAACCAATGCATAGAAGTCCTTAAAGGACCTGATGGAGCTGAAAACCCAAGCACGAGAACTATGTGAAGAATGCACAAGCCTCAGTAGCCGATGTGATCAACCAGAAGAAAGGGTATCGGCTATGGAAGACGAAATTAATGAAATGAAGTGAGAAGAGAAGTTTAGAGAAAAAAGAATAAAAAGAAATGAACAATGCCTCCAAGAAATATGGGACTATGTGAAAAGACCAAATCTGCATCTAACTAGTGTACCTGAAAGTGACAGGGAGAATGGAACCAAGTTGGAAAAAAACTCTGCAGGATATTATCCAGGAGAACGTCCCCAATCTAGCAAGGCAGGCCAACCTTCAAACTCCGGAAATACAGAGAATGCCACAAAGATACTCCTAAAGAAGAGCAACTCCAAGACACATAATTGTCAGATTCACTAAAGTTGAAATGAAGGAAAAAATGTTAAGGGCAGCCAGAGAGAAAGGTTGGGTTACCCGAAAAGGGAAGCCCATCAGACTAACAGCGGATCTCTCGGCAGAAATTCTACAAGCCAGAAGAGAGTGGGGGCCAATATTCAACATTCTTTTTTTTTAACTTTACTATTATTATACTTTAAATTTTAGGGTACATGTACACAACATGCAGGTTTGTTACATATGTATACATGTGCCATGTTGGTGTGCTGCTAAAAGAAAAGAATTTTCAACCCAGAATTTCATATCCAGCCAAACTAAGCTTCATAAATGAAGGAGAAATAAAACACTTTAGAGACAAGCAAATGCTGAGAGATTTTGTCACCACCAGGCCTGCCCTAAAAGAGCTCCTGAAGGAAGCACTAAACATGGAAAGGAACAACCGGTTTCAGCCACTGCAAAAACATGCCAAATTGTACAGACCATCAAGGCTAGGAAGAAACTGCATCAACTAATGAGCAAAATAACAAGCTAACAACATAATGACAGGATCAAATTCACACATAACAATACTAAGCTTAAATGTAAATGGGCTAAATACTCCAATTAAAAGACACAGACTGGCAAATTGGATAAAGAGTCAAGACCCATCAGTGTGCTGTATTCAGGGAACACATCTCACGTGCAGAGACACATATAGGCTAAAAATAAAGGGATGGAGGAAGATCTACCAAGCAAATGGAAAACAAAAAAAGGCAGGGGTTGCAATCCTAGTCTCTGATAAAACAGACTTTACACCAACAAAGATCATAAGAGACAAAGGAGGCCATTACATAATGGTAAAGGGATCAATTCAACAAAAAGAGCTAACTATCCTAAAAATATATGCACCCAATACAGGAGGATCAAGATTCATAAAGCAAGTCCTTAGTGACATACAAAGTGACTTAGGACTCCCATACAGTAATAATGGGAGACTTTAACACCCCACTGTCAAAATTAGATAGATCAATGAGACAGAAAGTTAACAAGGATATCCAGGAATTGAACTCAGTTCTGCACCAAGCGGACCTAATAGACATCTAAAGAACTCTCCACCCCAAATCAACAGAATATACATTCTTTTCAGCACCACACCACACCTATTCCAAAATTGACCACATGCTTGGAAGTAAAGCACTCCTCAGCAAATGAAAAACAACAGAAATTATAAGAAACTGTCTCTCAGACCACAGTGCAATCAAACTAGAATTCAGGATTAAGAAACTCACTCAAAACTGCTCAACTACATAGAAACTGAACAACCTGCTCCTGAATGACTATTGGGTACATAATGAAGTGAAGGCAGAAATAAAGATGTTCTTTGAAACCAAGAACAAAGACACAACATACCAGAATCTCTGGGACACATTCAAAGCAGCATGTAGAGTGAAATTTATAGCACTAAATGCCCACAAGAGAAAGCAGGAAAGATCTAAAATTGACACCCTAACATCACAATTAAAACAACTAGAGAAGCAAGAGCAGACACATTCAAAAGCTAGCAGAAGGCAAGAAATAACTAAGATCAGAGCAGAACTGAAGGAAATAGAAACACAAAAAACTCTTCAAAAAATCAATGAATCCTGGAGCTGGTTTTTTGAAAAGATCAACAAAATTTACAGACTGCTAGCAAGAATGATAAAGAAGAAAAGAGAGAAGATTTGAATAGACGCAATAAAAAATGATAAAGGGGATATCACCATTGATCCCACAGAAATACAAACTACCATCGGAGAATACTATAAACACCTCTATGCAAATAAACTAGAAAATCTAGAAGAAATGGATAAATTCCTCGACACATACACCTTCCCAAGACTAAACCAGGAAGAAGTTGAATCTCTGAATAGACCAACAACAGACTCTGAAATCGAGGCAATAATTTATAGCTTACCAACCAAAAAAAGTCCAGGACGAGATGGATTTACAGCCGAATTCTACCAGAGGTACAAGGAGGACCTGGTACCACTCCTTCTGAAACTATTCCAACCAATAGAAAAAGAGGGAATCCTCCCTAACTCATTTTATGAGGCCAGCATCATCCTGATACCAAGACTAGCAGAGACACAACAAAAAAACAGAATTTTTGACCAAAATCTTTGGTGAACATTCTTGCAAAAATCCTCAAAAAAATACTGGCAAACCGAATCCAGCAGCACATCAAAAAGCTTATCTACCATGATCAAGTGGGCTTCATCCCTGGGATGCAAGGCTGCTTCAACATACAAAAATCAGTAAACATAATCCAGCATATAAACAGAACCAAAGACAAAAACCACATCATTATCTCAACAGATGCAGAAAAGGCCTTTGACAAAATTCAACAACCCTTCATGCTAAAAACTCTCAATAAATTAGGTATTGACGGGACACATCTCAAAATAATAAGAGCTATCTATGACAAACCCACAGCCAATATCATACTGAATGGGCAAAAACTGGAAGCATTCCCTTTGAAAACTGGCACAAGACAGGGATGCCCTCTCTCACCACTCCTATTCAACATAAGGTTAGAAGTTCTGGCCAGGGCAATTAGGCAGGAGAAGGAAATAAAGGGTATTGAATTAGGAAAAGAGGAAGTCAAATTGTTCCTGTTTGCAGATGACATGATTGTATATCTAGAAAACCCCATTGTCTCAGCCCAAAATCTCCTAAAGCTGATAAGCAACTACAGCAAAGTCTCAGGATACAAAATCAATGTGCAAAAATCATAAGCATTCCTATACACCAATAACAGACAAACAGAGAGCCAAATCATGAGTGAACTCCCATTCACAATTGCTTCAAAGAGGATAAAATACCTAGGAATCCAACTTGCAAGGGATGTGAAGGACCTCTTCAAGGAGAACTACAAGCCACTGCTCAATGAAATAAAAGAGCATAGAAACAAATGGAAGAACATTCCATGCTCATGGGTAGGAAGAATCAATATCATGAAAATGGCCATACTGCCCAAGGTAATTTATAGATTCAATGCCATCCCCATCAAGCTACCAATGACTTTATTCACAGAATTGGAAAAAACTACTTTAAAGTTCATATGGAATCAAAAAAGAGCCTGCATTGCCACGTCAATCCTAAGCCAAAAGAACAAATCCGGAGGCATCACTCTACCTGACTTCAAACTATACTACAAGGCTACAGTAACCAAAACAGCATGGTACTGGTACCAAAACAGAGATATAGACCAATGGAACAGAACAGAGCCCTCAGAAATAATGCCACATATCTACAACTATCTGATCTTTGACAAACCTGACAAAAACAAGAAATGGGGAAAGGAATCCCTGTTTAATAAATGGTGCTGGGAAAACTGGCTAGCCATATGTAGAAAGCTGAAACTGGATCCCTTCCTTACACCTTGCACAAAAATTAATTCAAGATGGACTAAAGACTTACATGTTAGACCTAAAACCATAGAAACCATAGAAGAAAACCTAGGCAATACCATTCAGGACATAGGTATGGGCAAAGACTTCATGTCTAAAACACAAAAAGCAATGCCAACAAAAGCCAAAATTGACAAATGGGATCTAATTAAACTCAAGAGCTTCTGCACAGCAAAAGAAACTACCATCAGAGTGAACAGGCAACCTACAGAATGGGAGAAAATTTTTTCAACCTACTCATCTGATAATGGGCTAATATCCAGAATCTACAATGAACTCAAGCAAATTTACAAGAAAAAAACAAACAACCCCATCAAAAAATGGGCGAAGGATATGAACAGACACTTCTCAAAAGAAGACATTTATGCAGCCAAAAAACACATGAAAAAATGCTCACCATCACTGGCCATCAGAGAAATGCAAATCAAAACCACAATGAGATACCATCTCACACCAGTTAGAATGGTGATCATTAAACAGTCAGGAAACAACAGATGCTGGAGAGGATGTGGAGAAATAGGAACACTTTTACACTGTTGGTGGGAATGTAAACTAGTTCAGCCATTGTGGAAGTTGGTGTGATGATTCCTCAGGGATCTAGAACTAGAAATACCATTTGACCCAGCCATCCCATTACTGGGTGTATACTCAAAAGATTATAAATAATGCTGTTATAAAAACACATACACATGTATGTTTATTGCGGCTCTGTTCACAATAGCAAAGACTTGGAACCAACTCAAATGTCCAGCTATGATAGACTGGATTAAGAAAATGTGGCACATATACACCATGGAATACTATGCAGCCATAAAAAAGGATGAGTTCATGTCCTTTGTAGGGACATGGATGAAGCTGGAAACCATCATTCTCAGGAAACTATCGCCAGGATGAAAAACCAAACACCACATGTTCTCACTCATAGGTGGGAATTGAACAATGAGAACACGTGGACACAGGAAGGGGAACATCACACACCAGGTCCTGTTGTGGAGTGGGGGGAGGGGGGAGGGATAGCATTAGGAGATATACCTAATGCTAAATGACGAGTTAATGGGTGCAGCACACCAACATGGCACATGTATACATATGTAACAAACCTGCACGTTGTGCACATGTACCCTAAAACTTAAAGTATAATAATAATTTTAAAAAATGAAAAAAATAAACAAAAAAATAAATACATAGCATAAGTAAAAAACAACCACAACTTCTGGAAATCAAGGACACACTTAGAGAAATGCAAAATGTACTGGAAAGTCTCAGCAATAGAGTCAAATAAGCAGGAGAATGAAACTCAGAGCTCAAAGACAAGGCTTTCAAATTAACCCTAATCATCAAAGACAAAAGAAAATCAAAAAATGAACAAAGCCTCCAAGAAGTTTGGGACTATGTTAAATGTCCAAACCTAAGAATTATTGGTGTTTCTGAGAGAGAAGAGAAATCTAAAAGTTTGGAAAGCATGTTGGAGGGAATAATCGAGGTAAACTTCCCTGGCCTTGCTAGAGATATGGACAGCCAAATAAAAGAGAAAGAGAAGAGAAATCTAAAAGTTTGGAAAACATATTTGAGGGAATAATCGAGGTAAACTTCCCTGGTCTTGCTAGAGATCTAGACAGCCAAATAAAAGCTCAAAAAACACCTGGAAAAAAGATCATCGCCTAAGCACATAATCATCAGGTTATGTAAAGTGAAAACAAAGGAAAAAATCTTAAGAGCTATGAGGTAAAAGCATCAGGTAACCTATAAAAAATGTATTAGATTAACAGCCAATTTCTCCACAGAAACCCTTCAAGCTAGAAGGGATTGGGATCCTATGTTTAGCCTCCTTAAATAAAATAATGAGGAAAGAATTTTGTATCCAGTGAAACAAAGCTTCATAAATGAAAGAAAGATACAATTTTTTTTTCCAGAAAAACAAATGCTGAGAGAATACGACACTACCAATCCAGCACTAAAAGAACTTCTAAAAGTACCCTGAAATAGAACCTCCTTAACGCATAAATCTCACAGGACATATACCACAAAAACGCAATGAAAAATACACAGGGCATTCAGACAACAAATAGCACAATGAATAAAATAGTACCTGACATCTCAATACTAACACTGAATGTAAATGAGCTAAGTGTTCCAAAGTGCTAATATCAGAGGAGGTAGTATCACCCTAATCCTAATACCAAAACCAGGGAAGGGCATAATAAAAAAAGAAAACTGCAGGCTAATATGCCTGATGATTATAGATGCAAAAATCCTCAACAAAATACTAGCAAACAATATTGAACAGAATATCAACAATATAATCCACCACAATCAAGTGGGTTTCATACCTGGAATTCAAGGATGGTTTAACATATGTAAGTCAATAAATGTGATACACCACATAAACAGAAGTAAAAACAAAAATCATACAACCATCTCAAAAGATGCAGAAAAAGCATGTGACAAAATTCAGCATCACTTTGTGATGAAAACTTTCAGCAAAACTGGCATAGAAGAGACATAACTTAAGGTAATAAAAGCCACTTTTGACAAACCCACAGCCAACTTTATACTGAACAAGGAAAAGATGAAAGCATTCCCCCTGAGAAATGGGAAGAGACAAGGATGCCCGCTTTCACCACTTATTCAACATAATACTGGGATTCCTAGCCAGAGCAATCTTTGCTGATGATATGGTAATGTACCTAGAAAACCCTATAAGACTCATCCAAAAAGCTCCTAGATCTGATAAATGCGTTCAGCACAGATTCAGGACACAAATTTAATGTACACAAATCAGTAGCTCTGCTATACACTAACAGTGACCTAGCAGAGAATCAAATGAAGAACTGAACCCCTTTTCACAACAGGTGCAAAAAAAGTAAAATACTTAGTAATATACCTAACCAAGGATATGAAAGACGTCTACGAAAACAAAAAACAAACAAACAAAAACACTGCTAAAAGAAATCATAGATAACACAAACAAATGAAAACAAATCTTATTTTCACAGATGGGTAGAATCAATATTGTGAATATGACCATACTGCTAAAAGCAATCTACAAATTCAATGCAATTCCCATAAAAATACCACCATCATTCTTTACAGAACTAGAAAAAACAATCCCATAATTCATACAGAACGAAAAAAAAAAAGTTTTCATAGGCAAAGCAAGACAAAGCAAAAAGAACATATCTGGAGGCATCACATTACCGAACTTCAAACTATACTATAAGGCCCTAGTCACCAAAACAGCATGGTGCTGCTAAAAATACAGGCACATAGACCAACAGAACAGAATAAACAACACAGAAATAAAGCCAAATACTTACAGCCAACTGATCTTCGACAAAACAAACAAAAACATAAAAGTGGAGAAAGGACATCCTATTCAACATATGGTGCTGGGATAACTAGCAAGCCATATGTAGATGAATGAAACTGGATCCTCATCTCTCACCTTATACAAAAATCAACTCAACATGGACCAAAGACTTAAATCGAAGACCTGAAACAATAAAAATTCTAGAATGTTGGAAAAACCCTTCTAGACATTGGCTTAAGCAAAGAGTTCATGACCAAGAACCCAAAAGCAAATGCAACAAAAACAAAAATAGATTGGACTTAATTAAACTAAAAAATGGCAAAGCAGGAAATCTGTCCATACATAACTTTAGAAATGGGGCTGAATCCTGGAAGCCAGGCAGCATCATTCTGCAGTCTCCTCTTCCACAGCACCTCACAAGTTAAGATTCACTGGCTTGGAATCCCATCCAGCCAATGGCAATGAGTTGGAGTCTACCTGAGATGGGTCTGACTTCCCAGGGTGAGAAGCAGCCATGATCTCTGCGATTTTGTTGACTAAGCCATTGTATCCTGCCAGCTGTGGATAATAAAGATGGTATGGACAAGGGATGGTCCCCCACAGTGCAGCACAGCTGCCTTGCCAGATCGTGGTGAGACTGTTTCTTTAAGTGAGAGCACAATCCATTTTTCCTCACTGGGTGGGACCTCCCTGCACGGCCTTCAGACAATCCAGACAGATTGCTATGGACAAAGCTTTAATCTCTCCATAGGGTGAAGCTCTCAGTGGGATGAGAAGCTGACATCTCTGTAGTTCAGTTGACTCAGCAACTCCAGCCTGCTGGCTTTGAAGAATACAGGCAGTCTGGACAAAAAATAAACCCTGCAACACAACACACTTTCTCTCCCAAAAAGCAGCCAGACTGCTTCTTTGGATAGGTGCCTGAACTCATTCCTCCTTACTGCATGTGAGGTCCTAATGGGGGCCTCCAGCCATCATATACAGTGTGCACAGGCCAGGAACAGGTCAGTACTCCGCTGGGATGAAGCTTCCAAAGAAGAAGCTGGTTGCCATCTTTGTTGTTTCACAGTCTTCACTGGTGATACCTCCAGGTACAGAAGAAAGTGAGGAAACTGGGGTCTAGAGCAGACTCAAAGCAAACTGCAACAGCCCTATGGCAGAGTGGCCTGACTGTTCAAAAAAAATTACAAACAGAAAACAACAACAACATCAACAAAAAAGACCCCATAAAAACCTCATTCAAATGTCAGCAACTTCAAAGATAGAAGGCAGATAAAGCCACAAAGACAGAAAGAATCAACAGAAAAATGCTGAAAAAAACCAGAGTGCCTCTTCTCCTCCAAATAACTGCAACACCTCTCCAACAAGGGCACAAAACTGGCTGAGACTGAGATGGCAAAATTCACAGAAGTAGGCTGCAGAAGGTGGGTAATAATCAACTTCACTGAGCTAAAGGAGCATGGGGTAACCCAATGCAAAAAAGTTAAGAATCATGATAAAACAATGCAGGAGCTGATAGCCTGAATAGCCAGTTTTGAGAGAAACATAACTGACCTGATGGAGATGAAAAACACAACATCAATTACAAGTATCAATCACAAAATAGAAAAAGCAGAGAAAAGAAACTCAGAGCCTGAAGACTAGCTTTCTGAAATAAGACATGCAGAGAAAAACAGAGAACAAAAAAACAAAAAGGAATGAAGAAAACCTCTGAGAAACATGGGTTCGTTATAAAGACACTGAAACTATCACTGAATGGGGTACCTGAAAGCGACAAGGTGAATGGAACCAAGTTGGAAAATATACTTCAGGATATCTTCCAGAAGAACTTCCCCAACCAAGCAAGACAGGCAAACATTCACATCCAAGAAATGTAGAGAACCCCAGTAAGATACTCCATGAGAAGATCATCTCCAATACACATAATCATCCAATTCTGCAAGGTCGTAATGAAAAAAAATTTTAAGGGCAGCCAGAAAGTCCAGATTACCTACAAAGGGAAGCCTATCAGATTAACAGTGAACCTCTCAGTGGAAACCCTACAAGCTGGAAAAGATTGGGGGCCAATATTCAACATTCTTAAAAGAAAAGAATTTCCAAAGCAGAATTTCATATTTGGCAAAACTAAGTTTCATAAGCAAAGGAGAAATAAGATATGTTTCAGACAAGCAAATGCTGAGGATGTTCATTAACACCAGGCCTGCCTTGCAAAAGGTCCTGAAGGAAGCACTATAAAAAAAGAAACCATTACCAGACACTACAAAAACATACTGAAGTACACAGTCCAGTGATACTATGAGGCAACCACATAAACAAGTCTGCAAAGTAACCAGCTAGCGTCTTGATGACAGGATCAAATTTACACAGAACAATACTAATCTTACGTGTAAACAATCTAAAAAACACAGAATGGCAAGATAAAGAGCCAAGACCCATCTAATTGCTGTATTCAGAGACTCATCTCAGGCGGAAACACACACATAGGCTCAAAATAAAGGAATAGAAGACAACTTTACAAGCAAATGAAAAACAGAAAACAACAGCGGTTGCAATTCCAATTTGTGACCAAAGAAACTTTAAACCAACAAAGATTTAAAAAGACAAAGAAGGGCATTACATAATGGTAAAGTGTTCAGTTTAACAAGATGAGCTAATTACTCTAAATATATATGCACACATTCCAGGAGCATCCAGACTCAAGCAACTTATTAGAGACCTACAAAGAATCATAGACTCCCACACAAAAATAGTGGGAGTACTTTAACACCCCACTGACAGAAAATTAACAGATATTCAGGACCTGAACACAGCTCTAAATTAGTCGGACCTGATAGCTACAGAACTCTCCACCCCAAATCAACAGAATGTACATTATTCTCATTGCTACATGGCACTTACTAAAAAATTCATCACAAAATCAGAAGGAAAAGACTCCTCAGCAAATGCAAAAGAACTGAAATCATAACAAACAGCCTCTCAGACCACAACACAAATTAAACCTCAATGTAAAGAAATTCACATAAAACCATACAAGTACATGGAAATTGAACAACTTGCTCCTGAATGACTCCTGGGTAAATAAGAAAATTAAGGCAAAAATCAGTAAGTCCTGTGAAACTAATGAGAACAAAGAGACAACAAACCAGAATCTCTGGGACGCAGCTAAAGAAGTGTTAAGAGAGAAATTTATAGCACTAAATGCCCACATCAAAAAGCTAGAAAGGGCTGGGTGTGGTGGCTCATGCCTGTAATCCCAGCACTTTGGGAGGCCAAGGCAGGCAGATCACGAGGTCAAGAGATCAAGACCATCTGGCTAACATGGTGAAACTGCGTCTCTACTAAAAATACAAAAGTTAGCTGGGTGTTGTGGCATGCGCCTGTAGTCCCAGCTATTCAGGAGGCTGAGGCAGAAGAATCCCTTGAACCCGAGATACGGAGGTTGCAGTGAGCTGAGATGGCACCACTGCACTTCAGCCTGGTAACAGAGCAAGACTCGATCTCAAAAACAACAACAACAACAAAACTAGAGAGATCTCAATTTATCAACCTAACATCTCAACTAAAAGAACTAGAAAACCAAGAGCAAACAAATCCCAAAGCTAACAGAAGAAGAAATAACCAAGATCAGAGCTAAACTGAAGGAGATAGAGACATGAAAAACCATTCAAAAAGTCAATGAATCCAGGAGAGGTTTTTTGAAAAAAATAAAAAATAAAATAGATAGACTGCTAGCTAGACTAATAAAGAGAGAATAGACAGAATAAAAAATAATAAAAGGGGTCGGGTAAGGTGGCTCATGCTTGTAATCCCAGCACTTTGGGCGGGTGGATCACCTGAGGTCAGGAGTTCAAGACGAGGCTGGCCAACATGGTGAAACCCTGTCTTTACTAATAATACAAAAATTAGCTGGGCATGGTGGCGCACACCTGTAATCCTAGCTACTTAGGGGGCTGCGGCAGGAGAATCACTTGAACCCGGGAGTGGAGGTTGCAGTGAGCCGAGGTCATGCCATTGCACTCCAGCCTGGGCAACAAGAGTGAAACTCTGTCTCCAAAACAGAAAAGAAAAAAAAAGATAAAGCAGATATCATCACTGACCTCACAGAAATACAAACAACCATCAGAGAATATGATAAATACCTCTATGCACATAAACTAGAAAATCTAGAAGAAATGGATAAATTCCTGGACACATGCACCCTCTCAAGACTGAACCAGGAAGTTGAATCCCTGAGTAGACTGATAACAAGTTCTGAAATCGAGGCAATAATAAATAGCCTACAAACCGGAAAAAAAGAAAGAAAAAAAAAAAAGCCCAAGACCAGACAGATTCACAGCTGAATTCTACCAAAGGTACCAAAAAAAAAAAAAAAAAGCTGGTATCATTTCTACTGAAACTATATCAAAAAATTGAAAAGGAGAACTCTTCCCTAACTCATTCTATGAGGCCAGCATCATCCTGATAACAAAACCTGGAAGAGATACAACAATGGAAGAAAACTTCAGGTCAATATTCTTGATGAACATTGAGGCAAATATTCTCAACAAAATAACCAAATCCAGCAGCACATCAAAAAGCTTATCCACCACAATCAAGTAGGCTTCATGCTAGAGATGCAATGTTGGTTCAACATACATAAATAAATAAATGTGATTAATCACACAAACAAAACTAAAGATGAAAACCACATGATTATATAAATAGACGCAGATAAGGCTGTCGATAAAATTCAACTTTCCTTCATGTTAAAAACTCTAAATAAACTAGGTATCGAAGGAACAGAAGTCAAAGTAATAAGAATCATCTATGACAAACCCACAGTCAATATCATACTGAATGGGAAAAATCTGGAAGCACTGCCCTTGAAAACTGGCATGAGAAAAGGATGCCCTCTCCCACCACTCCTATTCAACATAGTATTGGAAGTTCTGGCCAGAGCAATCAGGCAACAGAAAGAAATAAAGGGTATACAAATTGGAAGAGAGGAACTCAAATTATCTTTGTTTGCAGATGACATGATCCTGTATCTTGAAACCCCCATTGTTTCAGCCCAAAAGCTTCTTAAGCTGATAAGAATCATCAGTAATGTCTCAGGCTACAAAAGCAATGTGCAAAAATCACTACTATTCCTATGCACCAATAACAGGCAAGCAGAGAGCCAAATCATGAATGAACTCTCATTCACATTTGATATAAAAATAATAAAATGCCTAGGAATACAGCTAACAAGAAAAGCAAAGGACCTCTTCAAGGAGAACTAAAAACCACTGCTCAAAGAAATCAGAGAGGACACAAACAAATACATATTCCATGCTCATGGATAGGAAAAATCAATATAATAAAAATGGCCACATTATCCAAAGTAATTTATAGATTCAATGTTATTCCCATTAAACTACCATTGACATTCTTCAAAGAATTAGAAAAAATGATTCTGAAACTTATATGCAACCAAAAAAGAGCCCAAATAGACAAGACAATCCTAAGTAAACAGAACAAAACTGGGAGCATCATGCTACCTGACTTCAAACTATACTACAAGGCTACTGTAATCAAAACAGCATGATACTGGTACAAGAACAGACATATTGACCAAGGGAATAGAATAGATAACTCAGAAATAAGACTGCACACCTATACCCATCTGATCTTTGGCAAACTTGACAAGAACAAGCAATGGAGAAAGATGCCCTACTTAATAGTTACTGCTGTGAGTGCTGGCTACCCGTAGGCAGAAAACTGAAATTAGACCTCTTCCTTACACCATATACAAAAATTAACTCAAGAGGGATTAAAGACTTAAATGTAAAACCCAAAACTATAATAACTCTAGAAGAAAATCTAGGCAATACCATTTAGGACATAGGCATGGGCAAAAATTTCATGACATAAACACCAGAAGCAATTGCAACAAAAGCAAAAATTCAAAAATGAAATCTAACTAAACTAAAGAGCTTCTACACAGCAAAAGTGACTATCATCAGAGTGAACAAAGAACCTACAAAATGGTAGAAACTTTTTGCAATGTATCCGTCTGACAAAACTCTAATATCCAGAATCTGTAAGGATATTAAACAAATTTACAAGAAAAAGAAAAACCCCATTAAAAAGTGGGCAAAAAACCTCAACAGCCACTTCTCAAAAGAAGACATAAATGGGGCCATCAAACATAGGAAAAAAAAGCTCACCGTCACTGATCATTAGAGAAATGCAAATGAAAACCACAATGAGATACCATCTCATGATAGTCAGAATTGCTAAAAAAGTCCAAGAGCAACAGATTCTGGTGAGGTTGTGGAGGAAAAGAAACACTTTTTGACTGTTGGTGGAAATGTTCAATCATTGTGTAAGAGAGTGTGGCAGTTCCTCAAAGACCTAGAGGCAGAAATACTACTTCTCCCAGCAATCCCATTACTGGGTATATACCGAAAGGAATATAAATCGTTCTGTTATAGATACATGCATGCATATGTTCATTGCAGCACTATTAATAATAGCAAAGACATAAGATCAACCCAAATGCCCATCAATGATCGACTGGATAAAGACAATGTGGTACATATACACTATGGAATGCTATGCAGCCATAAAAGGTAATGAGATTATGTTCTTTGCAGGGACATGTATGGAGTTGGAAGCCATTATCCTCAGCAAGCGAATGAAGGAAAAGTAAAACAGTGCATCTTCTCATTCATAAATGTGGTCTGAATGATGAGAACACAGGGACACATGGCAGGGAACAACACACTGGGGCCTGTCAGAAGGTGATGTGTGGGGTGAGTGACAGCATCAAGAATAGCTAATGGATGCTGGGCTTAATATCTAGGTGATGGCATAATCTGTGTAGCAAACCACCATGGGCACATGTTTACTTATGTAACGGATCTGCACATCCTGCACCATATACCCATGAACTTAAAATAAAATGATAAAAAAAGGAAATTTGGTAAATATACACAATAGAGTACTATTCAGTCATAAAAAGAATAAGACCCAGTCATTTGCAACAACATGGTTAGAACTGAAAATCATTATGCTAACTGAGATAAGCTAGGCAGAGAAAGACAAACATCACATGTTCTCACTTATCTGTAGTACCTAAAAATCAAAACATTTTAGCTCATAAACACAGAGAGTAGAAGGATGGTTACCAGAGGCTGGGTTGGATAGTGAGGGGCTGGAAGTTGTGGGGAGGTGGGATGGTTAATGCACACAAAAAATATTTAGAAGAAATAAATAAGACCTACTATTTGACAGCAAAACAGGGTGACTGTAGCCAATAATAACTTAATTGTACATTTTATAACAACTGTGTCCAATAGTGTTATTGAATTTTTTGTATCGCAATGGATAAATGCTTGAGGGGATGGATACTCCGTTCTCCTTGATGTGTTTATTTCACATTGCATGCCTATATCTCATGTACCCCATAAATATATACACCTACTATGTATACACAAAAATTAAAGAAAAAAAAGTAAAATAAAGAAATTATAAAAAGGATTGAACCAAGAAAAAATAAATAGAAAACCTGAACCATCCAAAAAACAGGTAATAAGAGTGAATCAGTAATAAAAATAATCCCAACAAAGGAAGGTCCTTAACCAGCTGGCTTCACTGCTGAATTTTACCAAACTTTAAAAAAAAATTAATATCAATTATTCTCAAAATATTTCTAAAAAATTGAAGCAGAGAGAATTCTTCCTAATTCAGTCTATGAGGCCAACATAACACTGATATCAAAACCAGACAAGGACACAACAATAAAAAAAATACAGGCCAATCTTCCTAATGAACACAGATGTAAATTCCTGAACAAAATATTAGTAAATGGAATCTACCAACAAATGAAAAAGATAATACACCACGATCAACTGGGATTTATTCCAGGAATGGAAGGATGGTTCAACATATGCAAATCAAGGATGCCCATTCTCACCATTCTTATTCAACACAATACTGGAAGTCCTAGGCAGTGCAACTAGGTAAGAGAAAAAAATAAAGGACATCTATATTGGAAAGGAGGGTGTCAAATTGTACATGTTTGCAAATGGTGTGATCTTATACACACAAAAAAACTAAAGACTTCAGTGAAAATCATTTGAATTGATAAATTTGGTAAAGTTGTGAAATAAAATCAAAATGCAAAAATCAGTAGTGTTGCTATACAGGAACAACAAACTAGCTGAAAAAAATCAAGAAGGCAGTCACATTTACAATTGCTTTAAAAATTAGGAATAAACAATGAAGGTGGTAGCAGATTTCTACAAGAAAAATTACAAAACACTCATAATAAAAGAAGATACAAAAAATGGAAAGACATCTCATGCTTATGAATCAGAAAATTTATTATTGTTAAAAGACAGTACTACCCAAAGGAATCTACAGATTAAATGCAACTCCTATCTTGACACCAATAACATTCTTCAAAGAAAAAAAATTTTTAAATTCTAAAATATGTATGGAACTACAAAAGACTCTAAATACCTAAAACAATCTTGAGCAAAAAGAACAAGGCTGCAGGAATAACACTGCTGAACTTCAAAATATACTACAAAGTCGAGGTAATCAAAATAGTATGGCACTGGCATAAAAACAGAAACATAGAGCAATGTAATAGAAAACAGAACACAAATTTTAATCCACATATCTACAGCCAACTGATTTTTGACAAAGATGCCAAGAACATTCATTGGGGAAAGGACAGTCTTTTCTATAAATGGTGGTGGGAAAATTGGATATTCCTATATGGAAGAACAAAACTAGACCACCAACCCTCACCCTACACAAAAGTCCACTGAAAATGGATCAGAGACCTTAATGTAAGAAACAAAACTATAAAACTACTAGTAGAAAATATAGGAAAAATGCTTGAGGAAATTGTTCTGAGAAAATAATTTATGAATAAAACCTCAAAAGCACAGATGAGATGATAAATATGCTAGTTACCCTGAACTGATCACTATACATCATATGTATCAAAATACTACTATGTACCCCATAAATATATATAATTATTATGTGTCAATTAAAAAATAAAATAAATTAAAAATGAAGTATAAGATTTAAAAAGTCCATATAGTCAAGGGAAACTTCAGCAACAACAAAGCTGGAGGCATCACATTATCTGACAAAAGCACAAATTTAAAAAAATAGTATTCTATCAAACTATTAAAATTTTGCACAGCAAATGGAACAATCAACAAAGTGAAAATACCACCTACATTATGAGAGAAAATATTTGCAAATTATTTATCTGACAGGGGATCAATATCCAGAATATATAAGAAACTCAAACATCTCAACAGCAAAAAAGCCAAGCAATCCAATTAAAAAGAGGTGAATGGGTGAATGATCTGAACAGACATTTCTCAAAAGAAGACATATAAATGGCCAACAAATATATGAAAAAAATGTTCAACATCACTAATCATCAAATAAATGTAAATCAAAACCCAATGAGATATCATTTCACTCCAATTAAGGAGGCTTTATCAAAAACACAAAAAATAACATATGTTGGCAAGGATGAAGAGAAAAGAAACTCTTATACAATCTTGGTAGGAATTTAAATTAGTACCACTATAATGAACAGTATGAAGTTTTCTCAACAACCTGTAAGTAGAACTACTATATGATCCAGTAATCCCATTACTAGGCATTTATTTAAAGGAAATAAAAACAGTATGTCAAAGAGACATCTGTTACCCCATGTTTGTTGCAGTACTATTCACAATAGCCAGGGTATGGAATTGACCTAAGTGTCTAACAACAGATGGCTGCATAAAGAAAATGTGGTATATATAAACAATGGAATACTATTTGTCAATGAAAGGGAATAAAATCCTGGAATTCTCAGCAACATAGATGGAACTGGAGGATATTATGTTAAGTAAAATAAACTAGGAACTGAAGGTTAAACCATGTATGCTCTCAGTCATATGTGGAAGGTAAAAAATGGTGATTTCATAAAAGTAAAAAGTAGAACAGAGGATACCAGAGGCTGGGAAGCATATAATGAATGAGGAATAGGGAGAGATTTCTTAAAGGACATAAAATTATAGCTAGATAAAAGAAATAAGTTCGTTTTCTATCCCATTGTAAGATGACTATAGTTAAAAAAATTTATTTTTTCAAATAGCCAGAAAGTGGATGTTGAATATTCTCAACTCAAACAAATGATAAATGTTTGAGATGATAAATATGTTAGTTACCCTGATTTTATCACTATATGTATCAAAATATTACTATGTACCTCATACATATATATAACTGTGTCAATCATAAAATAAAATACATTATAATGTATAAAATTTAAAAACCCAAACAGCCAAGGCAAACTTCAGCAAAAAGAACAAAGCTGGAGGCACTATCTGATTGCACATTATATTAGAATGCTATAGTAATTAAAGCAGCATGGTACTGGCATAACAATAGACACATACACAAAGAAATGGAATAGAACTTCCAGAAATAAACACGTGTTTTCATTCAATTCATTTTTGACAAAGATGCCAATAATATACAATGGGAAAAGGACAGTCTTTTGAACAAATGATGTTGGGTAAACTGAATATCCATATGCCGAAGAATGAAATTGGACCTTTATCTCACAGTGCCATGAAAATCAACTCACCATGGATTAAAAATTTAAAGAAAAGACCTGAAAATGTAAAAATACTAAAAGAAAATATAGTGGATAAAACGACATGAAATTGGTCTGGCAATGATTCTTTGGGTTTACATCCAAAATCTTAGGCAACACAAACAAAAATAGACAAACCTGATTGTAACAAGCAAAAATGATTTTGTAACGCAAAGGAAACAACAAATATTTGCAAGCCAACATCTGATAAAGATTTGCTATACAAAATATGTAAGGTATTCAATATGTAAGGTATTCAAACAAAGGTATTCAAAATATGTAAGGCATTCAAACAAATGACTAGCAAGAAACAACTATTTTAAAATAGACAAAAGATCTGAAAAGACATTTCTCAAAGAAGACATACAAATGGCCAACAGGTACATGAAAAAAATGTTCAGCATTACTAATCATTAGGGAAATGCAAATTAAAACCACAATATAATATAACCTCATGCCTGTGATGGTGGTTATTATAAAAAAGAGAAGTGATAACAAGTGAAGAGAAAGGAACTCAGGTATACTGTTGGTGAGAATGTGAATTATAATATTACAGCCATTATAAAAAAGTGTGTGGTGGTTCCTCAAAAAACTAAAAATAGAACTACCATATGATCCAGAAATCCCACTTCTGTGTATATATCCAAAGGATTTAAAATTAGTATGTCGAAGGGATGTCTGCACTCCTATATTCATTGCATCATTTTTCAAAACAGCCAGCATATAAAATCAATCTAAGTGCCCATCAAAAAAAATTGATAAAGAAAATGCAATATGTATACACAATGGAGTAACAGCCCTGAAAAGGAAAAAAATCCTGTCACTTACAACACCGTGGATGAACCTGGAGGACATTACGCTAAGTGAAATATGCCAGCCACATAAAGAAAAATACTGAATAATCTCACTTTTGTTTTGAATATAAAATAATCTAAATCATAGAAATAGAGAGTAGAATGGTGGCTATCAGAAGTTGGGTTGGGGAATGGGGAGATGTTGCTAAAAAGGTACAGAGTTTAAGTTAGATAGGAAGAATACATGATAAGTATTTGAGGAGATGGATATGTCACTTTTCTTAGCTCAATCATACCGCATTATATATCTATATCATATGGTCCTCATAAATATATAGAATTATTATTTGTTAATGTATTATAAAATTTAGAAACACAAATGGTGGCAAAGATGTGGAGCAATGAAATTCTAATACATTGTTGGTAGGACTGCAAAATTTTAAAGCCAGTCTGGAAAGCAGTTTGGCAGTTGGTAGTAAAGTTGAACATTTACTTAACATAATACCTAGTAATTCCACTCTTGGATATTTACCCACTCCAAAATACAAACACAAATCTGTCCACAGGAAAATCTGTCTGCAAATGTTTAAAACAGCTTTATTCATAGTCACTAAATATTGGAAACTACTGAAGTGTCCATCTATAGATGAATGGATAAACAAATTGCTATATTCATACAATAGAAAACTACTGAACAACAACAATAAAGAATTACTGACATGCACAACAACACAGATGAATCTTGAGAAAAATGTTGTGTAAAAGAAGCAAGAATCAAAAGGCTACAAACTTATAATTTTGCTTATATAACAGTTTATAATGAACAAAAATGCAGTGAAAGAGATCTCATCAGTAGTTGATAAAGGCTGGGAATTAGAGGGAGGAGTTGATTACAAAAGAGCACAAGGGAGCCTTTTCAGGTGACAGAAACATTATTTATCTTGATTATAGTGGTGGTTACAGGATTGTATACATTGCCAAATTTCAAAGAACTGTAGATGTAAAAAGAATAAATTTTACTAAATATAAATTATACCTCAATAAAAAGATCAAAGACTTGAGGCATATACAACAAAAACCAAATAAAACAAATATTTAATGGCCAGGCATGGTGGCTCATGCCTGTAATCACCAGCACTTTGGGAGGCCAAGGTGAGAGAAGAGAAAAAGAGATCCTTCATATTGATTTACATTGTTTTATACTCAGTACCTGTTTTAAGAAGAAACAAGGAAGTGAAACCAAAGGCAGGCAGCCGGGCGCCAGGCACCAGACCCAAAACCAGACCCAAAACCAGGTCTGGGCCTGCCTGACCTAACCTGGTAGTTAAAATTCAACCCATGACCTACCAACCGATGTTATTCATAGATTCCAGACATTGTATGGAAGGACATTGTGAAACTTCTTCTGTTCTGTTTCACTCTGATTACTGGTGCATGAAGCCCCTGTCACATACCCCCTAGATCGCTCGATCAATCACGGCCCTTTCATGTAAAATCTTTAGCGTTGTGAGCCCTTAAAAGGGACAGAAATTGTGCACTCCAGGAGCTCGGATTTTGAGACATTAGTCTGCCGATGCTTCCAGCTGATTAAAGCCACTACCTTCACTACCTCGGTGTCTGTGGGGTTTTGTCTGCAGCTCATCGTGCTACATTTCTTGGTTCCCTGACTGGGAAATGAGGTGACTGATGGACGGCCGAGGCAGCCCCTTAGGCAGCTTAGGTCTGCCCTGTGGAGCATCCCTGAGGAGGACTCCGGCCCACCCGAGCGACATGATCCAAAGAGCGCTCCTGGGTAGGCAATTGGCCTGGTGGAACGCCTCACCAGAGCAGTGCATGGCAAGCCCCCGTGGAGGATCAACGCAGTGGCTGAACACCAGGAAGGAACTGGCACTTGGAGTCCAGACATCTGAAACTTGGTAAGAATAGTCTTTGAAACTTGCCCACTCCATTTGAGTGGAAGCATGGCCTGATCACCCATGGCATGCCTGTATCAGCTCTTTTATTCTGGTTTTGACTTGACTTGAATTACTTGATATTTTGGTTTGGTTTTGACTTGGCTTAAATTTCTTGATACTCTGATTTTGGTTTGGTATAAACGATAAAGGTGTGTGTGTGCCCTCTTTACTTGTTCTTTGTTTGTGGTAAGTGTGTGGTGTGAGCATGATATTTTGTCTTGAGAAAACATGGGTCAGGCACAAAGTAAGCCCACCCCATTGGTAACTATGTTAAAGAATTTCAAGAAAGGATTCAAAGGAGACTATGGAGTCACTATGACTCCAGGAAAACTTAGAATTTTGTGTGAAATAGATTGGCCAGAATTAGAGGTAGGTTGGCCATCAGAAGGTAGCCTGGAAAGGTCTCTTGTTTCAAAGGTATGGCACAAAGTAACTGGCAAGCCAGGACACCCAGATCAGTTCCCATATATAGATTGCTGGTTACAGCTAGTTTTAGATCCTCCACAGTGGTTAACGGGTCAGGCAGCAGCAGTACTAGTAGCAAAGGGACAGTTAGTTAAGGAAGGTCCTCACTCCACCTGCCGAGGGAAGCCAGCCCCTAAAGTTCTGTCTGACCCAGAGCCCAAAGACTCATGGCAGGAGATGGCACCAACAGTGCCCCTCCCTTACCAAGCAGAGAGGCCCCCTAATCCTGAGCCCACAGCCCCTAGACCACCCAGAGTAGACAAAAAAGGAAGTGAAGCTGCAGGAGAAACTCCTCCCTTGGTGGCTCGCTTACAGCCCAAGACTGGAATCCAAATGCCCCTGAGAGAGCAGCGATATACTGGGGTAGATGAGGATGGACACATGGTGGAAAGGAGTGCCTTCCTGTATCACCCTTTCACTTCTGCTGACCTCCTCAATTGGAAAAATAATACTCCATCTTACACTGAAAAGCCTCAAGCTCTAATTGACTTGCTCCAAACTATTATACAGACTCATAATCCTACTTGGGCTGATTGCCACCAGCTACTCATGTACCTCTTTAACACAGATTAAAAGCGAATGGTGCTCCAGGCAGCAACTAAATGGCTAGAGGAGCATGTCCCAGCCGATTACCAAAATCCCCAGGAATACATAAGAATTCAGCTGCCAGGAACGGACCCTCAATGGGATCCGAATGAAGGACCAGATATGGAGAGGCTAAGATGATACTGGGAGGCATTAATTGAAGGTCTGAAAAAAGGGGCTCAAAAGGCCACCAATGTAAATAAAGTTTCTGAAGTCATCCAAGGAAAGGAGGAAAGCCCAGCCCAATTCTATGAAAGACTGTGTGAGGCCTATCATATGTACACTCCTTTCAATTCAGATAGTCCTGAAAATCAGCGTATGATTAACATGGCCTTAGTTAGTCAAAGTGCAGAAGATGTCCAAAGGAAATTACAAAAACAGGCTGGTTTTGCAGGAATGAATATCTCGCAGTTACTGGAGATAGCTAATCAAGTATTTGTAAATAGAGATGCAACAAGCCGCCGAGAAAGCCATAAGGAGGGAGAATGCCAGGCCAGGTGGAACACTGATTTGCTGGTTGCGGCAATTAGGGGAATCCCCACGAAGGGACAGGGAAAGGGGTGTTCTGGGAGGAATGCCCAGTCCAATCGCTCATGTCTGCAGCGTAACCAATGTGCCTACTGTAAAGAAATAGGACATTGGAAAGATAAATGTCCCCAACTAGAAGAGAAGCAAGGTGATGCAGAGCAAAAAGACCATAGAAAAAGACGAAGGGACTTTGTTAAATCTGGCCGAAGGGCTACTAGACTGAAGGGGACCGAGCTCAAATGCCCCCAAGGATCCCATGGTCAGGATGACAATAGGGGGCAAGGACTTTAAGTTTTTGGTCGATACCGGGGTTGAACACGCAGTAGTAACCACCCCAGTGGCCCCCTTATCTAAGAAAACCACTGATATAATAGGAGCAAGAGTCTCCGCCAAGCAGGTTTTCTACCTACCGCGGACCTGCTTGGTAGGAGGACATAAAGTGACTCATCAATTTCTGTATATGCCTGACTGCCCCTTGCCTTTGTTAGGCAGAGACTTGCTTAGCAAGCTGAGAGCCACCATTTCCTTTACAAAACAGGGCTCTTTATAACTGAAGTTACCAGGAACAGGAGTTATCATGGCCCTTATGGTCCCCTGAGAAGAAGAATGGAGCCTTTTTCTAACTGAGCCAGGTCAGGAGATAAAACCGGCTCTAGCTAAGCGATGGCCCCGAGTATGGGCGGAGGACAATCCTCCATGGCTGGTGATCAATCAAGCCCCTGTACTCATAGAAGTTAAGCCTGGGGCCCAGCCAATCAGACAAAAGCAGTATCCGGTTCCCAGGGAAGTTCTTGAATGAATACAGGCACATTTTAGACACTTGAAAGCTTTTGGAATTATAGTTCCTTGCCAGTCTCCATGGAACACCCCCCTCCTACCTGTGCCCAGGCCAGGGACCAAAGACTATCGACCCGTACAGAACTTATGCTTGGTTAACCAAGCTACTGTGACTCTGCACCCAACAGTTCCTAACTCTTACACATTTTTAGGATTGCTGCTGGCTGAGGATGGCTGGTTCACTTGCCTGGACTTGAAGGGTGCCTTCTTTAGCATTATATTAGCTCCTGAGAGCCAAAAACTATTTGCCTTTCAGTGGGAAGACCCGGAGTCAGGTGTCACCACACAGTACACTTGGACTCAGCTTCTCCAAGGGTTCAAAAATTCCCCCATCATCTTCAGGGAGGTGTTGGCTTGAGACCTCCAGAAGTTTCCTGCTAAAGACCTAGGCTGCGTCTTGCTCCAGTACGTGGACGACCTTCTGCTAGGACACTCCACGGCAGTTGGGTGTGCAAAAGGGATGGATGCGCTACTTTGGCACCTGGAGGACGGCGGATATAAGGTGTCCAAGAAGAAAGCTCAGATTTGCAAACAGCAGGTACGCTACCTGGGGTTCACTATTCAGAAAGGGGAGCACAGCCTGGGGTCAGAAAGAAAGCAGGTCATCTGCAGCCTACTGGAACATAAAACCAGAAGGCAAGTAAGGGAATTTCTAGGAGCTGTGGGTTTTGCAGATTATGGATTCCAAACTTTGCGGTGCTAGCCAAACTGTTGTACGGGGTTACAAAGGTGGGCGACTGAGAGCCCTTTGAATGGGGGCCTCTACAATAGCAAGCCTTTTGTAAGTTAAAAGAAAAACATGTCAACCCCAGCTCTGGGACTACCCAATTTGACCAAGCCCTTCACACTGTATGTGTCAGAAAGAGAAAAAATGGCAGTTGGAGTTTTAACTCAAACTGTGGGGCCCTGGCCAAGACCAGTGGCCTACCTCTCAAAACAGCTAGATGGAGTTTCAAAAGGCTGGCCTCCATGTCTGACAGCCCTGCCAGCTACAGCCCTGTTAGCACAAGAAGCAGATAAGCTAACCCTTGGGCAAAACTTAAATATAAAGGCCCCCCATGAGGTGGTAACTTTAATGAATACCAAAGGACACCATTAGCTAACAAATGCTAGATTAACCAAGTACCAAAGCTTGTTGTGTGAAAAACCCTGCATAACCACTGAAGTCTGTAACACACTAAATCCTTCCACCTTGCTCCCAGTATCAGACAGCCCTGTTGAACATAACTGTGTAGAGGTGTTGGACTCAGTCTACTCTAGCAGACCCGATCTTCGAGACCAGCCATGGGCATCAGTAGACTGGGAGTTATACGTAGACGGGAGCAGCTTCATCAACCCACAAAGAGAAAGATGTACAGGATATGCGGTGGTAACCTTGGATAATGTTATTGAAGCCAAGCCATTGCCTCAGGGCACTTTGGCCCAGAAAGCAGAACTTGTTGCTTTAACTCGGGCTCTAGAACTCAGTGAAGGTAAGACTGTAAACATTTATACTGACTCTCGATATGCCTTTCTAACCCTTCAAGTACATGGGGCATTATATAAAGAAAAAGGCCTGTTAAATTCTGGGGGAAAGAACATAAAATATCAACAAGAAATTCTACAATTATTAGAGGCAGTGTGGAAACCCCAAAAGGTGGCAGTCACGCATTGCACGGGACACCAGCGAGTTTCCACCTCAGTGAGCTGAGGAAACTCCTGGGCAGACACAGAGGCACGAAAAGCAGCATCTACTCCCTACTGGGCATCAGTCACAGCCCCCCTACTCCCTCAAACACCTGATCTGGTCCCTACTTATTCTAAAGAGGAAAAAGACATTCTTCAGGCAGAGAGAGGACAAACAATAAAAGAAGGATGGATAAAGTTACCAGATGGGGGAGAATAGCTGTGCCACAGCTGCTAGGAGCCACAGTAGTGCTGGCTGTACATGAAAATACCCATTTAGGCCAAGAGTCACTTGAAAAGCTGTTAAGCTGGTACTTCTACATCTCACACTTGCCAGCTCTAGTTAAAACAGTAGCGCAGCGATGCGTTGCCTATTGACAGCACAATGCAAAGCAAGACACTTCTGCTCCTCCCGGCATACAAGCCTATGGAGCAGCTCCTTTTGAAGATCTTCAAGTAGACTTCACAGAGATGCCAAAATACAGAGGTAAGAAGTATTTACTGGTTCTAGTGTGTACTTACTCTGGGTGGGTAGAGGCTTATCCAACACGAACTGAAAAAGCTCGTGAAGTAACCTGTGTGTTTGAGATCTCGTCCCTAGGTTTGGACTGCCGCTATGGATCGGCTCAGATATTGGGCCAGCATTTGTGGTTGACTTAGTACAGAAGACAGCAAAGGTATTGGGAATCACATGGAAGTTACATGCTGCCTACCGACCTCAGAGTTCCGGAAAAGTGGAGCGAATGAATCGGACTATCAAAAATAGTTTAGGGAAAGTATGTCAAACGACAGGATTAAAATGGATACAGGCCCTTCCTATGGTATTGTTTAAAATTAGGTGCACCCCCTCTAAGAAAACAGGATACTCCTCTTACAAAATATTATATCATAGGCCTCCTCCTATACTGTGAGGACTTCCGGATACTCCCCAAGAGTTAGGTGAAATTGAATTGCAGCGACAGCTACAAGCCTTGGGGAAAATTACCCAGACAATCTCAACTTGGGTAAATAAGAGGTGCCCGGTCAGCTTATTCTCCCCAATTCACCCTTTTTCTCCAGATGACCATGTGTGGATCAAGGACTGGAAAGTAGCTCCTTTGCGGCCATGGTGGAAAGGACCCCAGACCGTTATCATGACCACTCCCACAGCTGTAAAGGTGGAAGGAATCCCAGCCTGGATCACACAGCAGCGTAAAGCCTGCTGCCACTGAAACCTAGGAGGCCAAACCAAGCCTGGACAATCCCTGTAAAGTGACCCTGAGGAGGACGACCAGCCCTGCTCCAGTCAAACCCGGAAGTTGACTGTTCTACGCATGGCCGAAGCATGAGGAAAATCGTCATGGGACTTATTTTCCTTGTGACATGGACTTGTGTGGTAAAAGCTTCCACTGCTTCTTTTCACATGGAGGACTGCTTTCAGTGTATACTGAGGTAGGACAACAAGTTAAAACAATCTTTTTGTTCTATAGTTATTATAAGTGCCTAAGAACTCCAAAAGGAACATGTTTATATAATAACACCCAGTACAAAGTACGTAATCCAGAAAGTGATCAGCCTGATGTGTGTTATGACCCCTCTGATCCTCCCATGATCACGGTATTTGAAATAAGACTAAGGACTGGCCCTTTTCTAGGTGACACAAGTAAAGTAATAGCTAGAACAGAAGAAAGAGGGGTCCCCAAACATGTAACCCTAAAATTTGACACTTGAGCCACTATTAATAGTAATCAGCAAGGAATAAGATGCAGTTCTCTAGATTGGGAAAAGAGTTACACAGCAGAAAATAAGTATATCTGCCATGAATCATATTCATTTACAAATGTGTGTCAATACTGGTCTTGTGTCATCTGGGCTACTTGGAAAAAAGATGAATAAGATGTTGTTTGGCTCCAAAAAGGAAAAAGCAGCCCCTCCTGCACAAGTGGAAGCTGCAACCCCTTAGAATTAATAATTACAAATCCCTCAGACCCAAAGTGGGGAAAAGCAGAGCACGTATCTCTAGGCATTGATGGAAAAGGACAAGATCCTAGAATAAATATCTTAATAAAAGGAGAGATTCAAAAACACTCTCCAGAACCAGTATTTCAGACTTCCCATGATGAACTAAATGTGCCACTACCTGAGATTCCAAGAAAAACTAGAAATTTGTTTTTGCAATTAGCCGAGCATGTAGCACAGTCTTTAAAAGTCACTTTGTGTTATGTTTGTGGAGGAACTGTAACAGGAGATCAATGGCCATGGGAAGCCCAAGAATTAGTCCCTACGGACCCAGTTCCTGATGAATTCCCAGCCCAAAAGAACCATCCTGACAATTTCTGGGTTCTAAAAGTCTCAATTATTGGACAATATTGCATAGCTAGAGAAGGAAAAGCACTTTGGGAGGCCAAGGTGAGGGAAGAGAAAAACAGACCCCTCATATTGTTTTATACTCAGTACCTGTTTTAAGAAGAAACAAGGAAGTGAAACCAAAGGCAGGCAGCCCGCTGCCAGGCACCAGACCCAAAACCAGACCCAAAACCAGGCCTTTAAAATTCAACCCATGACCTAGCAACCGATGTTATCCATAGATTCCAGACATTGTATGGAAGGACATTGTGAAACTTCTCCTTCTGTTCTGTTTCACTCTGATTACCGGTGCAAGCAGCCCCTGTCACATACCCCCTAGATTGCTCGATCAATCATGGCCCTTTCATGTAAAATCTTTAGCGTTGTGAGCCCTTAAAAGGGACAGAAATTGTGCACTCAGGGACCTTGGATTTTGAGACATTAGTCTGCCAATCCTTCCAGCTGATTAAAGCCACTTCCTTCACTATCTCGGTGTCTGTGGGGTTTTGTCCGCGGCTCGTCCTGCTAAAAAGGTGGGCAGATCACTTGAGGCCAGGAGTTCCAGACCAGGCTGGCCAACATGGCAAAACCCTGTCTCTACTAAAAATACAGAAATTAGTCCAGTGTGGTGGCACGAGCCTGTAATTCCAGCTATTTCGGAAGCTGAGGCAAGAGAATAGCTTGAACTCGGGAGGCAGAGGTTGCAGTGAGCCAAGATCCTGCTACTGCACTCCAGCCTGGATGACAGAGAGACTCTAACTCCAAAAAAAAAAAAAAAAAAAGAAATTAAAAAGACATTTTGTTCCCCATCAGATTGATAAAGATTAAAAATATTGTCAGTACGCAGTGTTGTAAAATAATTTTTTTAAAAAATTAAATGTGTGAAAATATTCAATCTCATAAATTGGTGGGCATGTAATTTATTACAGCTTCCTTAGAGAAAACTAATATATATCTATCAAGTATTAAAATGTATATCTCCTCTGATCTAAATAATTCCACTTGTATGACTATTCTCACACAGTCGTATAAAATTATATGTAGAAAAATATCGCTGGAGTTCTGTTTGTGCTAGGAAAATACTAGAAACAACCCAAATAAATGTCCATCAGTAGATTACTGAATAAATGCATCAGAGCATGTTGATAGAATGACATTCTTTACATCCATTGAAAAGTCTGCTAAGAGTTGAGATTTTTGAAAAGGGGGAGTAAAGACCTGCAAAAATATTTTCTTCCATAAAAGCAATAAGAATGCTGGTAATAATTCTCAAAATCAACATTTTAGAACTCTAAAAATTAATCAAGCTCTTGCAACAATCAAAGGAGTGTTTGTGTTAAAAAAAAAGTATGAATGTCAGTGCATATAACAAGCTTTGCATTTGGGGTTCAGTTTAGGTGAATGTATATTTATCATATCATCTTGATTCAGTGACCCGTTTATCATTATAAAATGCCCTTATTCATGTACCATAAAACCTAAAGTATAATAATAATAATAATAATAATAATTACAATAAAAGAAAAAAAAAATGCCCTTATTTACATCTAGGAATAATTTTGTCATAAATTCTGTTTGGTCTGATGTTAGCACAGCCACTTTGGCCATGATATTCAAAATATAGCTTTTTCATCTTGTTTGTGTCTTTGTGTGTCTCATAGAAAGCATGTGGTTGGATCACGGTTTTTAAAAATCTGTTCTGTTAGTCTATGCCTTTTGGTTAGAGCAGCTAATCAATTTAAATTCAATATAATTACTGATAAAATAGGATTCACATCTATCATTTTGCTATTTGTTTTCTGTATGTTTTATGTATCTTGTTTTCCATTGCTGTCTTCTTTCTTATAAATATTTTGCCACATACCATCTTAATTCCCTTGTTTCTATTACTATAGTTTATAATTTAAAATTAAATAACATAAAAAACTTTGCCCGTATAAATCTCAATTTCCTCCCCATCTTTTGTGTTGTAATTGTCCTATAAATTACATATTTAAATATTGCATGCCCATTAACACACTTATGGACATCTTATTCCCCATATTTCCTTTGTAAGCTTTTTGGTTAACCTAATTTTGAACCAATCCTTATCTACCACCTCAGGTGTTGTGATATAATATAAAATTATTGGTGGTAGATTTTATATATATATATATACATAATTTTCTCTGATTATTTCTGACAAATGGCTCCACGGAATGGTCTAGTCACCCTGGGGGAGCTTTTAGTCAGGTCTATTAAAGATAGCCTTGCATATGAGGTCTCCCTGAGAGCGGTCATACAGGTTGAATAATGACAGTTTTCTGGTAAGGGACTTTGAAGAGCCTCCAACCTCATTCTACCCTCTTCAGTGGTTACCACGTTGCTGCTTTTCGCTGTGACTTGCATGCTGTTGATTTTCAGGGCTGCTGTGGAACTGGGGAGAGGGCATAGGAACAGGGCAAATTAAAATGATAAAAAGCTCATGCTCCTACTGAGCTTCAGATATATATATATATATATTTTTTTTTTGGTGAGACGGAGTCTCGCTCTGTCATCCAGGCTGGAGTGTAGTGGCGCGATCTCGGCTCACCGCAAGCTCTGCCTCTCGGGTTGACGCCATTCTCCTGCCTCAGCCTCCCGAGTAGCTGGGACTACAGGCATCCGCCACCACCATGCCGGGCTAGTTTTTTGTAATTTTAGTAGACACGGTGTTTCACTGTGTTAGCCAGGATGGTCTGGATCTCCTGACCTCGTGATCCGCCCACATCAGCCTCCCAAAATGCTGGGATTACAGGCGTGAGCCACCACACCTGGCCTCAGATATTTTTCTTGAATAAAGCCTCCATGGACTTCTGCAAGCCTTTGGTTAATTTCCAGAGTTCTGAAAACATTGATTCTCACATTATTTTTGGCCAGTGTTCTCATTGGTTTTTATAGATAAGGGATATTCTACAGGTTTTCACTCCACCATTTTCACTGATGACACACCAGACTGTATTCTTAAATTCAGATATTTTATGTGAGGTTTTTTGTTTGTTTCATTTTGTTTTGGTTTAAATTGTAGTGAATATGGTTGACACTTGCTTTGAATTTTTTCCACGATGCATTTTTTTTTTTTTTCTCTATTCTCTGCACACATTTCTGGGACATCAATTACCCAAATTTCATGTCCTGAATGAGGCTATGAAGTGTTTATGAGAAATATCTTGGACCTGCACAAGGCCTGCTATTCCCTCGGCAAAGCAGAGCGCCAAGGTGGGGTAAACATATATTCAGATACCTATCAAGCTTTGGATTTCAGACTTTCACTAGAAGCTGTCAATCTTACCACTCACTAGCAGTACTTACTAGTAGTACTTACAAACTACTCACAGAAATTATATTTCTGTACTTTGTATTTCCTGATGAGCATAATTCTGACATCTCTGCTATTTAACTTCAAAAAAATTCAATGGGAAAAACTGTATTTTTGGAGTTATATATATATATAAAAAAAAGAGTGGGTCAGTATAACCACTTTGGAAATCTATTTGGCACTACTGACTAAAACTAATCACATGCATAACCTCTTGCACACCAATTCTACTCCTTTATATATAATCAACAGAAACGGGTGTGCACATATGTAGCAAAAAAATTACTTACAGAAAAACTCATACAGCTTTATTATTTTAATAGTATGATTATTATTAATAGCCAAAAACTGAACATGACCCAAATGTCCATCAATCTTAGAAAGAGCAAATAAATTATGGTATAGTCATACAATGAAATACTAATGAGAAATGAAAAAAGAACAAACCACTGCTGCATACAACAGCATCAATGAATCTCAAAATCATTAAGTTGCATGAAATCAGATACATACAAATAAATAGATATCATATGGTTTCATTCATATAAATTTCAAAAACAGATGGTATTAATCTATAATTCTAGAAGATGGGGTGAGAAATAATAATGTTTCATATTTCTGGTGCCAATTACACAGGTATGTTAAATTGATGAAAACTTGCTGAGTTGTACATGTATAATTTCTGTACTCTTTCATATGTATGCCATATTACAATAAGTATCAGCAAATCAGAATGTAAACATACATATTCTGACTGAAGAGAGAAAGAAAGGAAGCACTTAAGGCAAAGGGAACAATATGTACAAAGGTATTGTGATGTGAAGAACATGCTGTGTTCTTTGTTATTGGAATGGTGATTAGTTCAGTGGGGCAGGAGCACAGCTATGCTTATAGGTAAAAGTGGAGAGGTAGAGCAAGCCTTTTATTTCTGGAAAACAGTAAGAGTGTTTAGAAATGGTTTTGACTTGTTTATTCCCAAAATTAAGTCTACTCTCACCACATATATTGCATATATGTATTTACAATAGGCCGTCTATCTAAATGTTCCAGAAGCACCTCAACATAGACACTCTGGAACAAAATATCTTCAGTCTGATACTGCATCTACAGACTAAAACTTGTTCTTCCTTTGGTACCTTGGCACCATTCTTCACCCCATTGCCCAAATCAGAATCCCGCGAATCACCTTTCCTTCCTCTTCTCCCACAACCAATCAATAACCAAATATTGGTGATACCATATCATGTCATTTATAACTTTAGAATCTACCTGCTTCTCTACAGCCCAATGTCTACTACCTTAGTTTAAGGCCCACTGTTTCACATGGACTTATCACAAAAGCCTCTAGACAGTATTTCTGCTCCTAGTTTCTCCTCTTTTCTAAGCATGCTCCACACTGCTGTAGCAGGATGTTTCTAAACACCAAAATCTTTAGCATGCCTTATATTGCCCTTCACAATCTTTCCTTTTTTTTTCCCCAGAGCCCTTATCTTCTCTAAATAAAACTGCTGTCCTAAATGGCACTCCAGCTGAATACATGCTGATTTCCATTATGTTCAAAATGCTGCTTTAGAATTCCTTTCATATTTGGTGTATGTAGAGTTCTAGAATAAGGGATATAATAACTAAAACTTTGTTGTCCCTCCCACCTAACTTTTATCTGACTGGTCAGATGCCATGACACATCAATACTTGATTGTGGTCAATTCTGTATTCTCTTTTTATTAATCAAGCTCATCATTGTGGCCTTCTGCCACATTGCAGTCAGTTGTCAAATAAGACTCTGAGATTAAGGTTTGAGTTTAGGTAGAGGAAAATGGCCTCACAGGCCTCCAAACTTAACTATAAGATCTAGCTTGACCTATCACAGTTCTCTGAGTAGAGTTCTAGGAAACAAGTCTGTCTAATTATGTGTTACGTTCCTTTTCCTTACCATTCTTTCTTGTGTTCCTCAGGGACTTTTTGGAGAGGACCATGATAGGTCCAAGATAACTATTCTTGGTTTTCTGAGCCAAACACCATTAAAGTCTACTATTACTTCTAAAGGTGTATATGCATAGAAGAAAATCAGCCTCAGGACTTTATCTTACCACATAACCCTCATCACTAACTTTATGTACCCACCTCTGCTTTTGACTCTTTATTCCAAAAATTAAGTCCACTCTCAGTAATCTGTCACAGAGATGTTAAAGTATTTGTGAATATCCAAAACATAAGTCTTTGCAGAGTTTGCTGCATAGAGCAAGTGCTCAATACATCAACTGGATGTTAATGAAGATAATCCAATAACCTTTAAAATAGACAGTCAACGAAAAATTTTCTGGGAAAGAAGTGCATTTTATTCCTAGGTATTCTCAGCACTCTCTGAAAGGAATATTCTAAAACAGCAGCCATAGTTTAGTAAAGATCCATTCTCCAAGAGGAGTCTAAAGAGTAGCTTAATAACATATAAAAATCTCCAGGGGACTGGTTTTTATATCAAATGACTATCTGAGAAGATCTGATCATATTTGTGAAATCCAATACTAATTTTTCCTTTGTAGTCATGAGACTATCATATACAACTGGCTGTTACTATTTTGTTTTATAATGCTGATGAGTTCTTTCTTTTCTCCTTCTATACAGAATTCAAAGTGGATTGAACAGACTTAAACAGCAGTATGAGGATTCCACCCAAACAAATGACCAAAACATCTAGAAAGTAAAGGCTGTCAGAGCCTAAAATCCCTGAGATGATCAAAGAGCTCTACTAAAGAAGGTGGAAGTTCATTCCTTAAAAATATGTTGAAAAGAGTGTCCTAGCCACTTTTCTGAGATCCTTCCTAAATATAGCTAGATAGATTCCTACAGCTTGAAAGTTTTATCATGACATACACATACCAAACACACACATCCCTCTCCTTCTTCCTGTCAAGCTCTTACTCTCTCATTTGTTTTAAACCACACACACACACACACACAAATGCCCCGTGTAACCATATAGAATTGCTAATATTTAACAATTTTTACCTACAAAAAAGGTAATTTTTTATGGTTTAACTGAATATATATATACATATAGTATAGTAAATTAGCATATATTATATAATAATATGTATATGTGTGTAAATTAACATGCATTATATAACAAAACATATTGATGTGTGTTTGTGTGTGTGTGTGTGTGTGTATTTTTCCCTCAGAGAGTTAGGCCATACTTGTTTCTATGAAAACCAAACTTTGCCCAAAGAGCATAATTCAGCTGCTATGACCAGTTTCATTCTTCTTTCCACCCAATACACATTCATACACATAAACAGAAAAAACTCAAAAGTCTTTACTATGACTTTCATTCAGAGCTATGTCAAAGATAGGTTTCTTTTTTCTTCTGAGTAGTATATTTTTATTTATGGTTAATAATGTGGAAATTAAAGTTAATAAAAATTAAGAGAAAATTATGTTAAGTGAAATAAGTAAGGCACCAAAAGACAAATGCATGTTCTCACTTTTATGTGGAAGCTACATAATTGATTTCATGGAGGTAGAGAGTTTGTAATGGTGATTGCCAGAGGCTGAGAAGGGTAATGGGGATAGGAGGATGAAGAGGAGTTGGTTAACAGGTACAAAGATACAGTTAGATAGAAGAAATAAGTCCTAGTGTTTGATAACACAATAGGGCTACTATAGTTAACAATAATTTATTGTACACTTCAAAACAGCTAGAAGAGATCTGGAGTGCTCGCAACACAAAGAAATGATAAGTGCTTGAGATGATGGATATCCCAATTACCCATATTTGATCATTACACATTGTATGTTGGTATTACATGTACCCTATAGATATGTACAACTACTACGTATCATAAAAATTTAAGAATTTAAAATTAATAAAAATCAATAAAACACTTCAAATGCTATTTGGGAGTAGGGTCAGATATATTAGGAGAAGAGGTAAAACAGTCTTGATCCAAAATGAATGCAATTTTTCTTCATTTGGCTTTATGTCCATCGTTTTCTACAAAAATCCTTCTTTTATCTTTAACTACAAAAAGAATTAAATAAAAGGTTATCATATACAACTGAAGGGAAATATCCATTCCACTGAAGATTATGACACAAACAATCAGTACTACCCCTCAAGAAATCAAACACCCACTAGCAAACATACACTACCATTATCACTACATCCAGTGCACTGGGAGACTACTTGCTCACTTTTCATGGCAGAGCAATCTTTTCTATACCCTACAGTGAACATTAGTGTCAGTCTCAGACCAACTGCATCTTCCTCCACTGTCCTTCCCCATTCGACTATTTTCTCATTCCTACAAACTGCTTCTGGTTTTGTCTGAAAGGGCAACTGTGCCCTCTGCCTCCTCCAGGGCAGAAAGAATGCCTTCAGCATTGGTCAGGAGCCTCTGACCAGGCAAGCAAGGAGGCCATCTTCTAGGCTGGCTGCCATTGTGCTTGGAAGCCTACCTTACTTCTCTTAGGCCACCCTCTCAGCATACATACCAACTGCTACAGCAATGGTATGCCTACAAGTTTGCCAGGTCCCTAATACCAGCTCTTCAGTCAGCTTCTGCGTTACAGGGAAAAACTAATAACAAATAAAAACATATAGATCCTGCTACTATTCCCTTCAGGTTAGACTTTGACCGAGGTTGGGAGCAGGAAACAGATATCCAAACCAGCCTCTGTAGTATTTTCTACAACAGAAACAACCTTTCTTATTTTAAAATCAAATGTTAAAGAAAGATAATCTAACACCTCCCTCAATCCACCACTAACCTCTCCAGTGAACTACTGGACATTTAAAAATGTGGCTTTATTATGAAAAGTTTTACTTTATAACATATCCATATGGTATTTCACTTAAAATATATTTGTATAAAAACTATAAAAAATAAACATAAGGTAAATGTAGTAACAGAGTAAAATGGATTTGACAATCCAAATGTCTCTATGTGCAGCAGAAGGAATAGAAAAATCTAATTAGAATCCTAGTCTAGTATTAACATATTGTGTGGCACTAGGCAGGTCACTCCTCCTCTTTGACTATAGTAGTTAAAATGTAGACTCAGGAACCACAGTAGTTGTTTGACCTTGGATAAGTTAAATAACTGCTTTATGCCTTAGTTTCCCATCTATAAGATGGGGATAATAATAGTTCTTATCTTATAACGTTACAGTGAAGATTCATGGCTTATTTAATGTAAAGTACTTCTAAGAGTGCATGATTATATTGTCTAATAAATGTGAATTGTTATTGTTTCCAGTAAGTTTTCATTTGGCATAGGAAATGAATGGCAGATTCTTATCAATCTTACAGTCTAGTTAACTAAGAATTACTCTGTCTATCACCAGGAGTTATTACATTTAAAATCACAATTAAAATGGAAGGAAAACAAATTAATACAAACTACTATGCCAGCTTCTAGGGCTTCAGCATTGGGAATCTCAATTTTGATTGATCTACTCAACAAATGTGCTGAATACTCACTCTGTGCCAGGCACTATATTATATACTTCACATACATTACCTTATATTTGCCTCACAATACTTCTGTGTAGAAGCTAGTGTTGTGCCAGCATTATATTGAGGCTAAATGATTTGCCCAAGGTCACACAGTTGTCACTGCTTAAGCTAAGATTTGAACCCAAGTTCCAAAACCCAGGTTCAATAGCATGCAAAAATTGGGCTGAAACTGTATGAATCTCTAGAAGCAAATGCTCCAAAAAAGCATTCACAATGAGAGCTTATTGTTTGTTAGTTACTTTGTACGCACAAACACACACATACACACATATGGTCTGGGAAAGAAAATGCTATTTAAGAGTTTACTTATTTAAAAGCAATAGAGACTGAGAAGACAAAACTGTCCCCTGTTCCCTATTCTGCGGCTTCCATTTTGGCTCCTAATTTGCTCCCTTTCCTGCAAACAAAATCCTGTGGGGTCTCTTACATTAGTCTCCTTCTCTACACCACCACTGATGCTACCCTTTTATACACTAGTTAACTATTAAAACAACCTCTTGACTCTTTTCCCTGGCGGTATTCTACCCTTCCTCCACTGCAGTCTGTATGGCTTTTACCTGGCTTGAACCCACTCACCTAGACTTTTAGCAAAATGCTAGAACCAGGTCAGAAAGTGCTAGAGCTACAAGAGACCTATGTATTGAGCAAGGCAGAGATTGTGTCATTTTCCTACTGCAAAACCATCAATGACCTAATAGAAAATGTACAAAGGCAGTTCACAGAATCAGAAAGCCAAAATTGCCAACAAACAGATGAAAAGATGTTCAGCCTCATTAGTTACCAAGGAAATTCACATTATAACAAAAATGCGATGTTATTTTAACCCATCAAGTTGGAAAACAATATAAATGGATGGTGAGTGTGTGACATAATACAAATTTTCCAATACTGCTGATGGGAATGAAAGCTAGTACAGCAACCTTAGAGAGTGATTCAGGCAAAAGATGTATGTATTTTGTGACACATCAAATCTGATGTACTGTAGATATGTCTTCTTTTTTTTTTTTTCTTTTTTTTTTTTCTTTTATTGTAATTATTATTATTATTATTATTATTATTATACTTTAGGTTTTATGGTACATGTGCCCAATGTGCAGTAAGTTACATATGTATACATGTGCCATGCTGGTGCACTGCACCCACCAACTCGTCATCTAGCATTAGGTATATCTCCCAATGTTATCCCTCCCCCCTCCCCCCAACCCACAACAGTCCCTGAAGTGTGATGTTCCCCTTCCTGTGTCCATGTGTTCTCATTGTTCAATTCCCACCTATGAGTGAGAATATGCGGTGTTTGGTTTTTTGTTCTTGCGATAGTTTACTGAGAATGATGATTTCCAATTTCATCCATGTCCCTACGAAGACCTCTTCAAGGAGAACTACAAACCACTGCTCAAGGAAATAAAAGAGGATACAAACAAATGGAAGAACATTCCATGCTCATGGGTAGGAAGAATCAATATCATGAAAATGGCCATCCTTCCCAAGGTAATTTACAGATTCAATGCCATCCCCATCAAGCTACCAATGACTTTCTTCACAGAATTGGAAAAAACTACTTTAAAGTTCATATGGAACCAAAAAAGAGCCCGCATCGCCAAGTCAATCCTAAGCCAAAAGAACAAAGCTGGAGGCATCACGCTACCTGACTTCAAACTATACTACAAGGCTACAGTAACCAAAACAGCATGGTACTGGTACCAAAACAGAGATATAGATCAATGGAACAGAACAGAGCCGTCAGAAATAATGCCACATATCTACAACCATCTGATCTTTGACAAACCTGAGAAAAACAAGATATGTCTTCTTAACCCAAGGCCTAGAGAATTTCAGGAAGTCCATGATGTTGAATGGGGAAAAATTATATTTTTATTTTTATTTTGCTTTATTTTAAGTTCAGGGGTACATATGCTGAATGTGCAGGTTTGTTACATTAGTAAACATGTGCCGTGGTGGTTTGCTGCACAGATCATCCCATCACCAAGTTATTAAGCCCAGCATCTATTAGCGATTTTCCTGATGCTTTCCCTCACGCCATACTCCCCAACAGGCCCCACTGCATGTTGCCCTCCCCTCACCATGTCCAAATGTTCTCATCATTCAGCTCCCACTTATAAGTGAGAACTTGCAGTATTTGATTTTTTGCTCCTGCATTAGTTTGCTGAGGATAACAGCTTCCAGCTCCATCCACGTCTCTGCAAAAAAAAACCCATGATCTTGTTGCTTTTTATGGCTACATAGTATTCTATGGTGTACATGTACCACATTTTCTTTAACCAGTCTATCACTGATGGGCGTGTGTGTTGATTGCATGTCTTTGATATTGTGAATAGTGCTGCAATGCACATATGCGTGCATGTATCTTCATAATAGAACAATTTATATTCCTATGGGTATATATCCAGTAATGGGACTGCTGGGTCAAATGATATTTCTGGTTCTAGGTCTTTGAGGAAGAGCCACACTGTCTTCCACAAAAGTTGAACTAATTTACATTCCCACTAACAGTGTAAAAACATTCCTTTTTCTCCACAGTCTTGCCATCATCTGTTGTTTCTTGACTTTTTAATAATTGCCATTCCGATTGGTGTGAGTTGGTATCTCATTGTGGTTTCGATTTGCATTTCTCTAATGATCAGTGATGTTGAGCTTGTTTCCATATGTTTGTTGGCCACAGGCATGTGTTCTTTTGAGAAGTGTCTGTTCATGTCCTTTGCCCACTTTTTAATGGGGTTGTTTTCTTATAAATTTGTTTCTTGTAGATTTTGGATATTAGACCTTTGTCAGATGGATAGGTTGCAAAAAGTTTCTCCCATTCTGTAGACTGTTTACTCTGATGATAGTTTCTTTTGCTGTGCAGAAGCTCTTTAGTTTAAGAGAATCCCATTTGTCAATTTTTGGGGTTTTTTTGCAATTGCTTTTGATGTTTTTGTCATAAAATCTTTGCCCATGCCTATGTCATGAATGGTATCGCCTAGATTTTCTTTTAGGATTTTTATAGTTTCAGGTTTTACATTTAAGTGTTTCATCCATTTTGAGTTAGTTATTATATAAAGTGTTAAGAAAAGGGTCCAGTTTCAGTTTTCTGCATATGGCTAGCCAGTTCTTCCAGCACCATTTATCAAATAGGGAAGAGTATTAGTCCATTCTCATGCTACTAATAAAGGCATACCCAAGACTGGGTAATTCATAAAAGAAAAAGGTTGAATTGACTCAGTTCAGCATAGCTGGGGAGGCCTCAGGAAACTTATAATCATGGCAGAAGGAGAAGCAAACATGTCATTCTTCACATGGTAGCAGCAGAAGAACGACTGCCTAGTGAGGGGGAAGCCCCTTATAAAACCATCAGCTCTCATGAGAACTAACTCACTATCACAAGGAAAAAAAGAAGAAGGAAATCACTCCCATGATTCAATTATCTCCACCTGGTCCCTCCCAAGACACATGGGGATTATGGAAACTACAATTCAATGAGATGAGGTTTGGGTAGGGACAAAACCAAGCCATATCATTCCACCCTTGGACCCTCCCAAATCTCATGTCCTCACATTTCAAATCACAACCATGTCTTTCCAACAGTACCAAGGTCTTAGCTCATTCCAGCATTAACCCAAAATTCCAAGTCCAAAGTCTCATCTGAGATAAGGCATGTCCCTTCCACCTATGAGCCTGTAAAACTAAAAGCAAGTTAGTTACTTTCTAGATACAATGGGGGTACAGGCATTGAGTAAATACACTGGTTCCAAGTGGAAGAAATTGGCCATAACGAAGGGGCTACAGGCCCCATCCAAGTCTGAAATCCAATAGGGCAGTCATTAAACCATAAAGTTCCAAAATAATCTCCTTCGACTACATGTCTCACATCCAGGTCTTGTTGATGCAAGAGGTAGGCTCTCATGGCCTTGCGCAGGAATCCTTTCCCCATTGCTTGTTTTTGTTATGTTTGTTGCAGATCAGATGGTTGTAGATGGGTGGTCTTATTTCTGACTTCTCTATTCTGTCCCATTGGTCTATGTTTTTGTACCAGTACCATGCTGTTTTGGTTAGTGTGGCCTTGTAGTATAGTTTGAAGTCAGGTAGCATGATGCCTCCAGTTTTGTTCTTTTTGCTTAGGATTGTCTTGGATATTTGGGCTCTTTTTTGGTTCCGTATAAATTTTAGAATAGTTTTTTTTTTTTCGAATTCTGTGAAAAATGAAAATAGTAGTTAAATGGGAATAGCATTGAATCTATAAATTACTTTGGGCAGTATAGCCATTTTCATGATATTGATTTTTCCAATGTTACTGAAGTTCCTTATCAGGTTAAGAAGCTTTTGGGCTGAGATGATGGGGTTTTCAAGATATAGGATCACATCACCTGCAAATAGAGACAGTTTGACTTCCCCTCTTCCAATTTCAATACCTTCATTTTTTTCTATTGCCTGATTTCTCTGGCCAGAACTTCCAATACTACATTGAATAAAAGTGTTGACAGACTGCATCCTTGTCTTGTGCTGGTTTTCAAAGGGAATGCTTCCAGCTATTGTTCATTAAGTATGGTATTGTCTGTGGGTTTATCATAAATAGTTCTTATTATTTTGAGGTATCTTCCATCAATATTTACTTTACCGATAATTTTTAATATGAAGGGATGTTGAATTTTATCAAAGGCCCTTTCTGCATCTATTGAGTTAATCATGTGTTTTTATCTTCAGCTCTGTTTATTGATTTGCATGGGTTGAATCTGCCTTGCATCCTGGGAATGAAGCAAACTTGATTGTGGTGGGTAAGCTTTTTGATGTGCTGCTGGAATTGGTTTGCCAGTATTTTATTGAAACTTTACTGAAAATTTTGGCATCAATATTCAACAGGAAAGTTGGCTTGAAGTTTTTGTTTTTTGTTGTATATTTGCTAGGTTTTGGCAACAGGATGATGCTGGCCTCATTAAATGAGTTAAGGAGGAGTCACTCCTTCTCAATTCTTTCAAATAATTTCAGAAGAAATGGTACCAGCTCCTTTTTGTACCTCTGGTAGAATTCAGCTGTAAATCCGTCTGATCCTGGGCTATTTTTTGGTTGATAGATTACTATGGCCTGAATTTCAGAACTTGTTATTGGTCTATTCAGGGATTCAACTTCTTCCTGTTTCAGTCTTGGGAGGGTGTATGTGTCCACGAATTTATCAATTTTTTCTAGATTCTCTAGCTTATTTGCATTCAGGTGTTTATAGTATTCTCTGATGGTCGTTTGTACTTCTGTGGAGTCAGTAGTGATATCACGTTTATCATTTTTTATTGTGTCTATTTCATTCTTCTTTCTTTTCTTCTTAATTAGTCTAACTAGTGGTCTGCTTCTTAAATTTTTTCAAGAAACTGTTCCTGGATTCAATGATTGTTTTCAAGGGATTTTCATGTCTCTATTTCCTTCAGTTCCACTCAGATCTTACTTATTTCTTGTATTCTGCTAGCTTTGGGATTTGTTTGTTGTTGCTTCTCTAGTTCTTTTAGTTGAGATGTTAGTTTGATAAGTTGAGCTCTTTCAAGATGTTTGATGTGCGCATTCAGTGCTATAAATTTCCCTCAACATTGCTGCATCCAGAGATTCTACTACATTCTTTGTTCATATCGGTTTCAAAGAACTTCGTCATTTCTACCTTAATTTCATTATTTAACCAGGAGGCATTCAGGAGCAGGCTGTTCAATTTCCATGTAGTTGTGTGGTTTTGAGTGAATTACTTAATCTTCAGTGCTAATTTGATTGTCCAGTGGTCTGAGAAACTGCTAAGATTTTAGTTCTTAGGGGAGCAGCCAAGATGGCCGAATACGAACAGCTCCGGTCTACAGCTCCCAGTGTGAGCGACACAGAAGATGGGTGATTTCTGCATTTCCATCTGAGGTACCCTGTTCATCTCACTAGGGAGTGCCAGACAGTGGGCGCAGGTCAGTGGGTGAGCACACCCTGCGCCCCTTGAAGCAGAGGCGAGGCATTGCCTCACTCGGGAAGTGCAAGGGGTCAGGGAGTTCCCTTTCCAGGGGTGACAGGCGGCACCTGGAAAATCCGGTCACTCCCACCCGAATACTGTGCTTTTCCCACTGGCTTAGGAAATGGCGCACAAGGAGATTATAGCCCGCACCTGACTCAGAGGGTCCTACGCCCATGGAGTCGCGCTGATTGCTAGCACAGCAGTCTGAGATCAAACAGCAAGGTGGCAGCGAGGCTGGGGGAGGGGCGCCCACCATTGCCCAGGTTCGCTTAGGTAAACAAAGCAGCCAGGAAGATCGAACTGGGTGGAGCCCACCACAGCTCAAGGAGGCCTGCCTGCCTCTGTAGGCTCCACCTCTGGGGGCAGGGCACAGACAAACAAAAAGACAGCAGTAACCTCTGCAGACTTAAATGTCCCTGTCTGACAGCTTTGAGGAGAGCAGTGGTTCTCCCAGCACGCAGCTGGAGATCTGAGAACGGGTAGACTGCTTCCTCAAGTGGATCCTTGACCCCTGACCCCCGAGCAGCCTAACTGGGAGGCACCCCCCAGCAGGGGCAGACTGACACCTCACATGGCCGGGTACTCCAACAGACCTGCAGCTGAGGGTCCTGTCTGTTAGAAGGAAAACTAACAAACAGAAAGGACATCCACACCAAAAACCCATCTGTACATCACCATCATCAAACACCAAAAGTAGATAAAACCACAAAGATGGGGAAAAAACAGAGCAGAAAAACTGGAAACTCTAAAAAGCAGAGTGCCTCTCCTCCTCCAAAGGAACGCAGTTCCTCACCAGCAATGGAACAAAGCTGCACGGAGAATGACTTTGACCAGCTGAGAGAAGAAGGCTTCAGACGATCAAATTACTCCAAGCCATGGGAGGATATTCAAACCAAAGGCAAAGAAGTTGAAAACTTTGAAAAAAATTTAGAAGAATGTATAACTAGAATAATCAATACAGAGAAGTGCTTAAAGGAGCTGATGGAGCTGAAAACCAAGGCTTGAGAACTACGTGAAGAATGCAGAAGCCTCAGGAGCCAATGCGATCAAATGGAAGAAAGGGTATCAGCCCTGGAAGATGAAATGAATGAAATGAAGTGAGAAGTGAAGTTTAGAGAAAAAAGAATAAAAAGAAATGAGCAAAGCCTCCAAGAAATATGGGACTATGTGAAAAGACCAAATCTATGTCTGATTGGTGTACCTGAAAGTGATGGGGAGAATGGAACCAAGTTGGAAAACACTCTGCAGGATATTATCCAGGAGAACTTCCCCAATCTAGCAAGGCAGGCCAACATTCAGATTCAGGAAATACAGAGAACGCCACAAAGATACTCCTCGAGAAGAGCAACTCCAAGACACATAATTGTCAGATTGACCAAAGTTGAAATGAAGGAAAAAATGTTAAGGGCAGCCAGAGAGAAAGGTTGGGTTACCCTCAAAGGGAAGCCCATCAGACTAACAGCAGATCTCTCAGCAGAAACTCTACAAGGCAGAAGAGACTGGGGGCCAATATTCAACATTCTTAAAGAAAAGAATTTTCAACCCAGACTTTCATATCCAGCCAAACTAAGCTTCATACATGAAGGAGAAATAAAATACTTTGCAGACAAGCAAATGCGGAGAGATTTTGTCACCACCAGGCCTGCCCTAAAAGAGCTCCTGAAGGAAGCACTAAACATGGAAAGGCACAACCGATACCAGCCGCTGGAAAAACATGCCAAAAGGTAAAGACCATCAAGACTAGGAAGAGACTGCATCAACTAACGAGCAAAATAACCAGTTAACATCATAATGACAGGATCAAATTCAAACATAACAATATTAACTTTAAATGTAAATGGACTAAATGCTCCAATTAAAAGACACAGACTGGCAAATTGGATAAAGACTCAAGACCCATCAGTGTGCTGTATTCAGGAAACCCATCTCACGTGCAGAGACACACATAGGCTCAAACTAAAAGGATGGAGGAAGGTCTACCAAGCAAATGGAAAACAAAAAAAGGCAGGGGTTGCAATCCTAGTCTCTGATCAAACAGACTTTAAACCAACAAAGATCCAAAGAGACAAAGAAGGCCATTACATAATGGTAAAGGGATCAATTCACCAAGAAGAGCTAACTACGTTAAATATATATGCACCCAATACAGGAGCACCCAGATTCATAAAGCAAGTCCTGAGTGACCTACAAAGAGACTTAGACTTCCACGCATTAATAATGGAAGACTTTAACACACCACTGTCAACTTAGACAGATCAACGAGACAGAAAGTCAACAAGGATACCCAGGAATTGAACTCAGCTCTGCACCAAGCGGACCTAATAAACATCTACAGAACTCTCCACCCCAAATCAACAGAATATACATTTTTTTCAGCACCACAACACACCTATTCCAAAATTGACCACATACTTGGAAGTAAAGCTCTCCTCAGTAAATGTAAAAGAACAGAAATTATAACAACTTATCTCTCAGATCACACGGCAATCAAGCTAGAACTCAGGATGAAGAATCTCACTCAAAACCACTCAAATACATGGAAACTGAATGACCTGCTCCTGAGTGACTACTGGGTACATAACGAAATGAAGGCAGAAATAAAGACGTTCTTTGAAACCAACTAGAACCAAGACACAACATACCAGAATCTCTGGGATGCATTCAAAGCAGTGTGTAGAGGGAAATTTATAGCACTAAACGCCCACAAGAGAAAGCAGGAAAGATCCCAAATTGACACCCTAACATCACAATTAAAAGAACTAGAAAAGCAAGAGAAAACACATTCAAAAGCTAGCAGAAGGCAACAAATAACTAAAATCAGAGCAGAACTGAAGGAAATAGAGACACAAAAAACATTACAAAAAATTAATGAATCCAGGAGCTGGTTTTTTGAAAGGATCAACAAAATTGATAGACCGCTAGCAAGATTAATAAAGAAAAAAAGAGAGAAGAATCAAATAGATGCAATAAAAAATGATAAAGGGGATATCACCACCGATCCCACAGAAATACAAACTACCATCAAAGAATACTACAAACACCTCTACACAAATAAACTAGAAAATCTAGAAGAAATGGATAAATTCCTCAACACATGCACCCTTCCAAGACTAAACCAGGAAGAAGTTGAATCTCTGAATAGACCAATAACAGGAGCTGAAATTGTGGCAATAATCAATAGCTTACCAACCAAAAAAGTCCAGGACCAGATGGATTCAAAGCCGAATTCTACCAGAGGTACAAGGAGGAACTGATACCATTCCTTCTAAAACTATTCCTATCAATAGAAAAAGAGGGAATCCTCCCTAACTCATTTTATGAGGCCAGCATCATCCTGATACCAAAGCCGGGCAGAGACACAACCAAAAAAGAGAATTTTAGATCAATATCCCTCATGAACATTGCTGCGAAAATCCTCAATAAAATACTGGCAAACCGAATGCAGCAGCACATCAAAAAGCTTATCCACCATGATCAAGTGGGCTTCATCCCTGGGATGCAAGGCTGGTTCAATATATGCAAATCAATAAATGTAATCCAGCATATAAACAGAACCAAAGACAAAAACCACATGATTATCTCAATAGATGCAGAAAAGGCCTCTCAAAAAATTCAACAGCCCTTCATGCTAAAAACTCTCAATAAACTAGGTATTTATGGAACGTACCTCAAAATAATAAGAGCTATTTATGACAAACCCACAGCCAGCCAATATCATACTCAATGGGCAAAAACTGGAAGCATTCCCTTTGAAAACTGGCACAAGAAAGAGATGCCCTCTCTCACCACTCCTATTCAATATAATGTTGGAAGTTCTGGTCAGGGCAGAACTTTCATGCTAAAAACTCTCAATAAATTAGGTATTGATGTAATGTATCTCAAACTAATAAGAGCTATCTATGACAAACCCACAGCCAATATCATACTGAATGGGCAAAAACTGGAAGCATTCCCTTTGAGAACTGGCACAAGACGGGGATGCCCTCTCTCACCACCCCTATTCAACATAGTGTTGGAAGTTCTGGCCAGGTAAATCAGGCAGGAGAAGGAAATAAAGGGTATTCAATTAGGAAAAGAGGAAGTCACATTGTCCCTGTTTGCAGATGACACGTTTGTATATCTAGAAAATCCCATTGTCTCAGCCCAAAATCTCCTTAAGCTGATAGGCAACTTCAGAAAGTCTCAGGATATAAAATCAATGTGCAAAAATCTCAAGCATTCTTATACACCAATAACAGACAAACAGAGTGCCAAATCATGAGTGAACTCCCATTCACAATTGCTTCAAAAAGAATAAAATACCTAGGAATTCAACTCACAAGGGATGTGAAGGATCTCTTCAATGAGAACTGCAAATCACTGCTTAATGAAATAAAAGAGGATACAAACAAATGGAAGAACATTCCATGCTCATGGGTAGGAAGAATCAATATTCTGAAAATGGCCATACTGCCCAAGGTAATTTACAGATTCAATGCCATCCCCATCAAGCTACCAATGACTTTCTTCACAGAATTGGAAAGAACTAAAGTTCGTATGGAACCAAAAAAGAGCCCGCATTGCCAAGTCAATCCTAAGCCAAAAGAACAAAGCTGGAGGCATCACGCTACCTGACTTCAAACTATACTACAAGGATACAGTAACCAAAACAGCATGGTACTGGTACCAAAACAGAGATATAGACCAATGGAACAGAACAGAGCCCTCAGAAATAACACCACATATCTACAACTATCTGATTTTGACAAACCTGACAAAAACAAGCAATGGGGAAAGGATTCCCTATTTAATAAATGGTGCTGCGAAAACTGGCTAGCCATATGTAGAAAGCTGAAATTCGATCCCTTCCTTACACCTTATACAAAAATTAATTCAGATGGATTAAAGACTTACATGTTAGACCTAAAACCATAAAAACCCTAGAAGAAAACCTAGGCAATATCATTTAGGACATAGGCACGGGCAAGGACTTCATGTCTAAAATACCAAAAGCAATGGCAAAAAAAGCCAAAATTGACAAATGGGATCTAATTAAACTCAAGAGCTTCTGCACAGCAAAAGAAACTACCATCAGAGTGAACAGGCAACCTACAGAATGGGAGAAAATTTTTGCAATCTACTCATCTGACAAAGGGATAATATCCAGAATCTGCAGTGAACTCAAACAAATTTACAAGAAAAAAACAAAGAACCCCATCAAAAAGTGGGCAAAGGATATGAACAGACACTTCTCAAAAGAAGACATTTATGCAGGCAAAAGACACATGAAAAAATGCTCATCATCACTGGCCATCAGAGAAATGCAAATCAAAACCACAATGAGATACCATCTCACACCAGTTAGAATGGTGATCATTAAAAAGTCAGGAAACAACAGTTGCTGGAGAGGATGTGGAGAAATAGGAGCACTTTTACACTGTTGGTGGGACTGGAAACTAGTTCAACCATTGTGGGAATCAGTGCGGTGATTCCTCAGGGATCTTGAACTAGAAATACCATTTGACCCAGCCATCCCATTACTGGGTATATGCCCAAAGGATTATAAAACATGCTGCTATAAAGACACATGCCCATGTATGTTTATTCCGGCACTATTCACAATAGCAAAGACTTGGATCCAACCCAAATGTGCAACAATGATAGACTGGATTAAGAAAATGTGGCACATATACACCATGGAATACTATGCAGCCATAAAAAAAGATGAGTTCATGTCCTTTGTAGGGACATGGATGAAGCTGGAAACCATCATTCTCAGCAAACTATCGCAAGGACAAAAAACCAAACACTGCATGTTCTCACTCATAGGTGGGAGTTGAACAATGAGAACACATGGACACAGGAAGGGGAACATCACACCCCGGGGCCTGTTGTGGGGTTGGGGGAGGGGGGAGGTATAGCATTAGAAGATATACCTAATGTTAAATAAAGAGTTAATGGGTGCAGTACACCAGCATGGCACATGTATACATATGTAACAAACCTGCACGTTGTGCATATGTAGTCTAAAACTGAAATTATAATAAAAAAATAAAGTTAAAAAAAAAGAAACTTCGAACTACCATTTGACCCAGCAGCCTCATTACTAGGTATGTACCCAATGGAATAGAAATCATTCTACCATAAAAATACATACATACACATGTTCATCATAGCACTCTTCACAATAGCAAATACATGGAATCAACCAAGATGCTCATCAATGGTGGACTAAGTAAAGAAAATATGGTACATATATAATATAGAATACTATGCAGGCATTAAAAAAGAACAAAATCATGCCCCGTGCAGCAACTTGGATGGAATTGGAGGCCAAAATCATAAGAAAATTAAGAGAAAACAGAAAACCAGATACTACATGTTATTTGAGAATGATGGCTGGGAGAAGGTGAGGATCATAAAGCTATTTCTCTGGTGCTATACTCATTATCTGAGTGCCAAAATCATGTATACACAAAACTCCCATGACATGCAATTTACCCATGTAACCAACTTGTACATTAACTCTGTGAACATAAAATAAAAGTTGAAAAAATCAAATAATCGCATTACAGTGGGCAAATAACGTGAACAAACATTTCTCAAAAGAAGATATATGAGGTCAAGATGGCCAATTGAAAGCAGCTGCAGTCCGCAGCGCTCACAGAGAAGAATGAAAGTGGCAAGTGAATTAAACATCTTCAGCTAAAATATCCAGGTTCTCACACTGGGACTGACTAGGCACAACCTTATCCACCATGATCAATTAGGCTTCATCCTCAGGATGCAAGTTTGGTTCAACATACACAAATCAATAAATGTAATTCCTCACATAAACAGAACTAAATAGAAAAACCATATGATTATGATGCAGTATAAACCTTTGATAAAAATTAACATCTATTCATGTTAAAAACTCTCAATAAAGTAGGTTTTGAAAGAACATATCTCAAATTAATAAGAGCCATTTATGACCAATCCACAGACAATATCATACCAAATTGGCAAAAGCTGGAAGCACTCCCCTTGAAAACTGGCACAAGACAAGAATGCACTCTCTCACCAATCCTGTTCAACATAGTATTGGAAGTTTTGGCAAGGGCAATCAGGAAGAGAATGAAATAAAGGTATTCAAATATAAAGAGAGGAAGTCAAATCATCTTTATTTGCAGATGAAGTGATCCTACATCTAGAAAACCCATCATCTCAGCCCAAAAGCAACTTCAGCAAAATCTGAAATACAAAAATACAAAAGCAATGTGCAAAAACCACTACCACTGCTATACACCAACAACACGCAAGCAGAGAGCCAAATCCTCAATAATCCCCCATTCACAATTCCCACAAAAGAATATAATACCTAGGAATAAAGCTAACAAGGAAAGCAAAGGACATCTTGAAGGGGAACTACAAACCACTGCTCAAGGACATCAGATAAGACATAAACAAATGAAAAAACATTCCATGCTCCTGAATAGGAAGAACTGATATTGTGAAAATGTCCATACTGCCCAAGGTAATTTATGGATTCAGTGCTCTTCCCATTATACTACCATTGACATTCTTCACAAAATTAGAAAAAAAACCCTTTTAAAATTCTTGTGGAACCAAAAAAGAGGCTGAATAGCCAAAGGAATCCTAAGTGAAAAGAACAAAGCTGGAGGCATCATGCTACCTGACTTCAAACTATACTACAAGGCTGCAGTAACCAAAACAGCATGGTACTGGTACAAAAACAGACACACTGACCAATGGAACAGAATAGAGAATTCAGAAATAAGACAGAACATCTACAACCATTCTGATCTTTGACAAACCTGACAATAACAAGCAATGGGTTAAAGACACCCTATTTAATAAATGGTGCTGGGAGAATGTGGTAGCCATATGCAGAAAATTAAAGAATTAAAAATTCCTTACACCTTACACAAAAATTGATTCAAGATGGATTAAATATTTAAATGTAAAAACAAAAACTATAAAAGTCATAGAAGAAAATCTAGGCAATACCATTCAGGACATAGGCACAGTCAAATATTTAATGATGAAAACATCAAGAGCTATTGCAACAAAAGCAAAAATTGATGAATAAGATCTAATTATATTAAAAAGCTTCTGCACAGCAAAGAAACTGTCATCAGTGTGAATAGACAATCTACAGTATGGGAAAAAAATTTTGCAATCTATTTATCTGACAAAGGTCTAATATCCAGAATCTACAAGGAACTTAAAAAAATTTTCAAAAAAAAAAGCAAACAATCCCATTAAAAATTGGGCAAATGACATGAACAGACACTTCTCAAAAGAAGACATTCCTGTGACCAAGAAACATATGAAAAAATATCTCAACATCACTGATCATTAGAGAACTGCAAATCAGAACTACAGTGAGATACTATCTCACAACAGTCAGAATGGCGATTATTAAAAGTCAAGAAACAACAGATGCTAGCAAGGTCGTGGAGAAAAAAGAACACTTTTACACTCTTGGTGAGAATGTAAATTACTTCAACCATTGTGGAAGAGAGTGTGGCGATTCCTCAAATATCTAGAAGCAGAAATACCATTTAACCCTGCAATCCCATTACTGGTTATATACCCAAAGGAATATATATCATTCTGTTATAAAGATACATGCACTCATATGTTCATTGCAGCACTATTCACAATAGCAAAGACATGGAATCAACACAAATGCCCATCAATGATAGACAGGGTAAAGAAAATGTCATACATATACACCATGTACATATACACCATGGACTACTATATAGCCACAAAAAGGAATGAGATCATGTCCTTTGCAGGGATCATGGATGGTGCTGGAAGCCATTATCCTCAGCAAACTAATGCAGGAACAGAAAAACAAATACCATATGTTCTCACTTATAAGTGGGAGCTGAATGATGACAACACTTGGAAACGTGGGAAGGAACACCACACACTGGGACCTGTTAGGTGAGCGGGTAGAGGGAAAGCATCAGGAAAAATAATAAATGCATGCTGGGCTTAATACCTGGGTGATGCATTGATCTGGGCCCCAAACCACCCTGGCACACGTTTACCTATGTAACAAATCTGCACATCCTGCACATGTACCCCAGAACTTAAAAAGTTGAAGAGAAGAAAAATATAAATCCAAATTCCTTAATATATATATTATATATACACATATACCATAGATTATATATACACATATACCATACCATTATATATATACACACCATATATATATATACACACACCATTATATATACACATATAGCATAGAATACTACACAGCAATAAAGAAGAATGAAATAATGAATTTGGCAGCAACTTGGATGGAACTGGAAACCATTATCCCAAGTGTAATTACACAGGACTGGAAAACAAAATATCACATGGTTTTACTTATAAGTGAGAGCTAAGCCATGGGTACACAAAGGCATACAGAGTGGTATAATACACAATGAATCCACAGAAGGGGGGATACTGGGAGGGAGCTAGGGATAAAATGTCACCTGTTGCATACAGTGTACACTATCCATGTGACAGGTACACAAAAAGCCCAGATTTCACCACTATAAAATTAATGCATGTAACCAAAACCCACTTGTACCATTAAAGCTATTTATTTAAAAATTTAGGCAAGACTATGTGTAAGAAGTTATTATCAACCACAAATAGAAATGGTATTTCTAAATAATTGAAGTAAAGTAATTGTAAGTATGACATGGAGTAGAGCAGTATGTTTGCAGGATATTGAAACTGTTCTGAGTAGAATGAAGCATAATTCTTGAATAATAGTAACAGATGAAGTTGGTGGTATTAGTTAGGTAAGGCTTTGATGTGGATGAAATTAGAGTGTACTTGGAAAACCATGTGGAGTAGCTTAGAAACAAAACGGTTAACCTATTCCTTCTCTGTTCTTTTATAATTGGCTTTATTTAGGTATAATTGAGTACAGAAAACTGAGCATATTTAATATATAGAATTTTAATAAGTTTAGAAATATGCATACACATGATTCCATCACCACAGTCAAGGTAATAAAAATATCCATCACCTACAAAAAATATAAAAATGGAATAAAAAGTAAGGTATCAAATTCAGTATTAAGGAAATTGGATTTTTTTTTTTATTATACTTTAGGTTTTATGGTACATGTGCGCAATGTGCAGGTTAGTTACATATGTATACATGTGCCATGCTGGTGCGCTGCACCCACTAACTCGTCATCTAGCATTAGGTATATCTCCCAATGCTATCCCTCCCCCCTCCCCCCACCCCACAACAGTCCCCAGAGTGTGATGTTCCCCTTCCTGTGTCCATGTGTTCTCATTGTTCAATTCCCACCTATGAGTGAGAATATGTGGTGTTTGGTTTTTTGTTCTTGCGATAGTTTACTGAGAATGACGACTTCCAGTTTCATCCATGTCCCTACAAAGGACATGAACTCATCATTTTTTATGGCTGCATAGTATTCCATGGTGTATATGTGCCACATTTTCTTAATCCAGTCTATCATTGTTGGACATTTGGGTTGGTTCCAAGTCTTTGCTATTGTGAATAATGCCGCAATAAACATACGTGTGCATGTGTCTTTATAGCAGCATGATTTATAGTCCTTTGGGTAGATACCCAGTAATGGGATGGCTGGGTCAAATGGAATTTCTAGTTCTAGATCCCTGAGGAATCACCACACTGACTTCCACATGGGTTGAACTAGTTTCCAGTCCCACCAACAATGTAAAAGTGTTCCTATTTCTCCACATCCTCTCCAGCAACTGTTGTTTCCTGACTTTTGAATGATTGCCATTCTAACTGGTGTGAGATGGTATCTCATTGTGGTTTTGATTTGCATTTCTCTGATGGCCAGTGATGACGAGCATTTTTTCATGTGTTTTCTGGCTGCATAAATGTCTTCTTTTGAGAAGTGTCTGTTCATGTACTTCGCCCACTTTTTGAGGGGGTTGTTTGTTTTTTTCTTGTAAATTTGTTGGAGTTCATTGTAGATTCTGGATATTAGCCCTTTGTCAGATGAGTAGGTTGCGAAAAATTTCTTCCATTTTGTAGGTTGCCTGTTCACTCTGATGGTAGTTTCCATTGCCATGCAGAAGCTCTTGAGTTTAATTAGATCCCATTTGTCAATTTTGGCTTTTGTTGCCATTGCTTTTGGTGTTTTAGACATGAAGTCCTTGCCCATGCCTATGTCCTGAATGGTAATGCCTAGGTTTTCTTCTAGGGTTTTTATGGTTTTAGGTCTAACGTTAAAGTCTTTAATTCATCTTGAATTGATTTTTGTATAAGGTGTAAGGAAAGGATCCAGTTTCAGCTTTCTACATATGGCTAGCCAGTTTTCCCAGCACCATTTACTAAACAGGGAATCCTTTCCCCATTTCTTGTTTTTCTCAGGTTTGTCAAAGATCAGATAGTTGTAGATATGTGGCGTTATTTCTGACGGCTCTCTTTGGTTCCATTGATCTATATCTCTGTTTTGGTACCAGTACCATGCTGTTTTGGTTACTGTAGCCTTGTAGTAAAGTTTGAAGTCAGGAAGTGTGATGCCTCCAGCTTTGTTCTTTTCGTTTAGGATTGACTTGGTGATGCGGGCTCTTTTTTGGTTCCATATGAACTTTAAAGTATTTTTTTCCAATTCTGTGAAGAAAGTCATTGGTAGCTTGATGGGGATGGCATTGAATCTGTAAATTACCTTGGGCAGTATGGCCATTTTCACGATATTGATTCTTCCTACCCATGAGCATGGAATATTCTTCCATTTATTTGTATCCTCTTTTATTTCCTTGAGCAGTGGTTTGTAGATCTCCTTGAAGAGGTCCTTCGCATCCCTTGTAAGTTGAATTCCTAGGTATTTTATTTTCTTTGAAGCAATTGTGAATGGGAGTTCACTCATGATTTGGCTCTCTGTTTGTCTGTTGTTGGTGTATAAGAATGCTTGTGATTTTTGTACATTGATTTTGTATCCTGAGACTTTGCTGAAGTTGCTTATCAGCTTAAGGAGATTTTGGGCTGAGATGATGGGGTTTTCTAGATATACAATCATGTCATCTGCAAACAGGGACAATGTGACTTCCTCTTTTCCTAATTGAATACCATTTATTTCCTTCTCCTGCCTAATTGCCCTGGCCAGAACTTCCAACACTATGTTGAACAGAAGTGGTGAGAGAGGGCATCCCTGTCTTGTGCCAGTTTTCAAAGGGAATGCTTCCAGTTTTTGTCCATTCAGTATGATATTGGCTGCGGGTTTGTCATAGATAGCTCTTATTATTTTGAGATACATCCCATCAATACCTAATTTATTGAGAGTTTTTAGCATGAAGGGTTGTTGAATTTTGTCAAAGGCCTTTTCTGCATCTATTGAGATAATCATGTGGTTTTTGTCTTTGGTTCTGTTTATATGCTGGATTACGTTTAGTGATTTGCGTATATTGAAGCAGCCTTGCATCCCAGGTATGAAGCCCACTTGATCATGGTGGATAAGCTTTTTGATGTGCTGCTGGATTCTGTTTGCCAGTATTTTATTGAGGATTTTTGCATCAATGTTCATCAAGGATATTGGTCTAAAATTCTCTTTTTTTGTTGTGTCTCTGCCAGGCTTTGGTATCAGGATGATGCTGGCCTCATAAAATTGGTTAGGGAGGATTCCCTCTTTTTCTATTGATTGGAATAGTTTCAGAAGGAATGGTACCAGTTCCTCCTTGTACCTCTGGTAGAATTCGGCTGTGAACCCATCTGGTCCTGGACTTTTTTTGGTTGGTAAGCTATTGATTATTGCCACAATTTCAGCTCCTGTTATTGATCTATTCAGAGATGCAACTTCTTCCTGGTTTAGTCTTGGGAGGGTGTATGTGTTGAGGAATTTATGCATTTCTTCTAGATTTTCTAGTTTATTTGCGTAGAGGTGTTTGTAATATTCTCTGATGGTAGTTTGTATTTCTGTGGGATCAGTGGTGATATCCCCTTTATCATTTCTTATTGCATCTATTTGATTCTTCTCTCTTTTTTTCTTTATTAATCTTGCTAGTGGTCTATCAATTTTGTTGATCCTTTCAAAAAACCAGCTCTTGGATTCATTAATTTTTTGAAGGGTTTTTTGTGTCTCTATTTCCTTCAGTTCTGTTCTGATTTTAGTTATTTCTTGCCTTCTGCTACCTTTTGAATGTGTTTGCTCTTGCTTTTCTAGTTCTTTTAATTGTGATGTTAGGATGTCAATTTTGGATCTTTCCTGCTTTCTCTTGTGGGCATTTAGTGCTATAAATTTCCCTCTACACACTGCTTTGAATGCATCCCAGAGATTCTGGTATGTTGTGTCTTGGTTCTCGTTGGTTTCAAAGAACATCTTTATTTCTGCCTTCATTTCGTTATGTACCCAGTAGTCATTCAGGAGCAGGTTGTTCAGTTTCCATGTAGTTGAGCAGTTTTGAGTGAGATTCTTCATCCTAAGTTCTAGCTTGATTGCACTGTGATCTGAGAGATAGTTTGTTATAATTTCTGTTCTTTTACACTTACTGAGGAGAGCTTTACTTCCAAGTATGTGGTCAATTTTGGAATAGGTGTGGTGTGGTGCTGAAAAAAATGTGTATTCTATTGATTTGGGGTGGAGAGTTCTGTAGATGTCTATTAGGTCCGCTTGGTGCAGAGCTGAGTTCAATTCCTGGGTATCCTTGTTGACTTTCTGTCTCATTGATCTGTCTAATGTTGACAGTGGGGTGTTAAAGTCTCCCATTATTAATGTGTGGGAGTCTAAGTCTCTTTGTAGGTCACTCAGGACTTGCTTTATGAATCTGGGTGCTCCTGTATTGGGTGCATATATATTTAGGATAGTTAGCTCTTCTTGTTGAATTAATCCCTTTACCATTATGTAATGGCCTTCTTTGTCTCTTTGGATCTTTGTTGGTTTAAAGTCTGTTTGATCAGAGACTAGGATTGCAACCCCTGCCTTTTTTTGTTTTCCATTTACTTGGTACATCTTCCTCCATCCTTTTATTTTGAGCCTATGTGTGTCTCTGCATGTGAGATGGGTTTCCTGAATACAGCACACTGACGGGTCTTGAGTCTTTATCCAATTTGCCAGTCTGTGTCTTTTAATTGGAGCATTTAGTCCATTTACATTTAAAGTTAATATTGCTATGTGTGAATTTGATCCTGTCATTATGATGTTAGCTGGTTATTTTGCTCGTTAGTTGATGCAGTCTCTTCCTAGTCTCGATGGTCTTTATATTTTGGCATGATTTTGCAGTGGCTGCTACCGGTTGTCCCTTTCCATGTTTAGCGCTTCCTTCAGGAGCTCTTTTAGGGCAGGCCTGGTGGTGACAAAATCTCTCAGCATTTGCTTGTCTGTAAAGTATTTTATTTCTCCTTCACTTATGAAGCTTAGTTTGGCTGGATATGAAAGTCTGGGTTAAAAATTCTTTTCTTTAAGAATGTTGAATATTGGCCCCCACTCTCTTCTGGCTTGTACGGTTTCTGCTGAGAGATCCACTGTTAGTCTGATGGGCTTTCCTTTGAGGGTAACCCGACCTTTGTCTTTGGCTGCCCTTAAGATTTTTTCCTTCATTTCAACTTTGGTCAATCTGACAATTATGTGTCTTGGAGTTGCTCTTCTCGAGGAATATCTTTGTGGTGTTCCCTGTATTTCCTGAATCTGAATGTTGGCCTGCCTTGCTAGATTGGGGAAGTTCTCCTGGATAATATCCTGCAGAGTGTTTTCCAACTTGGTTCCATTCTCCCCGTCACTTTCAGTTACACCAGACGTAGATTTGGTCTTTTCACATAGTCCCACATTTCTTGGAGTCTTTGCTCATTTCTTTTTATTCCTTTTTCTCTAAACTTCCCTTCTCGCTTCATTTCATTCATTTCATCTTCCAGGGCTGATACCCTTTCTTCCATTTGATCGCATCGGCTCCTGAGGCTTCTGCATTCTTCACGTAGTTCTCGAGCCTTGGTTTTCAGCTCCATCAGCTCCTTTAAGCACTTCTCTGTATTGGTTATTCTAGTTACACATTCTTCTAAATTTTTTTCAAAGTTTTCAACTTCTTTGCCTTTGGTTTGAATATCCTCCCATAGCTCGGAGTAATTTGATCGTCTGAAGCCTTCTTCTCTCAGCTCGTCAAAGTCATTCTCTGTGCAGCTTTGTTCCGTTGCTGGTGAGGAACTGCGTTCCTTTGGAGGAGGAGAGGCACTCTGCTTTTTAGAGTTTCCAGTTTTTCTGCTCTGTTTTTTCCCCATCTTTGTGGCTTTATCTAGTTTTGGTCTTTGATGATGGTGATGTACAGATGGGTTTTTGGTGTGGATGTCCTTTCTGTTAGTTTTCCTTCTAACAGACAAGACCCTCAGCTGCAGGTCTGTTGGAGTACCTGGCCGGCCATGTGAGGTGTCAGTCTGCCCCTGCTGGGGGGTGCCTCCCAGTTAGGCTGCTCGGGGGTCAGGGGTCAGGGGTCAGGGACCCACTTGAGGAGGCAATCTGCCCGTTCTCAGATCTCCAGCTGCGTGCTGGGAGAACCACTGCTCTCCTCAAAGCTGTCAGACAGGGACATTTAAGTCTGCAGACGTTACTGCTATCTTTTTGTTTGTCTATTCCCTGCCCCCAGAGGTGGAGCCTACAGAGGCAGGCAGGCCTCCTTGAGCTGTGGTGGGCTCCACCCAGTTCAAGCTTCCTGGCTGCTCTGTTTACCTAAGCGAGCCTGGGCAATGGCGGGCGCCCCTCCCCCAGCCTCGCTGCCACCTTGCTGTTTGATCTCAGACTGCTGTGCTAGCAATCAGCGAGAACGTGGGTGTAGGACCCTCTGTGCCAGGTGTGGGCTATAATTTCCTGGTGCACCGTTTCCTAAGCCCGTCGGAAAAGCACAGTATTTGGGTGGGAGTGGCCAGATTTTCCAGGTGCCGTCTGTCACCTCTGGAAAGGGAACTCCCTGACCCCTTGCGCTTCCGGAGTGAGGCAATGCCTCGCCCCTGCTTCGGCTGGCACAGGGTGCGCTCACCCACTGACCTGCACCCACTGTCTGGCACTCCCTAGTGAGATGAACACAGTACCTCAGATGGAAATGCAGAAATCACCCATCTTCTGCGTCGCTTACACTGGGAGCTGTAGACCGGAGCTGTTCCTATTCGGCCATCTTGGCTCCTCCCCCCAGGAATTTGGATTTTAATGACTCAGAGGTTGCAAACTGGAGACCCATGAGCCAGAAAGTAGTTTTCTAATTTTAGGTAGGACACTTTTTCTACCATAGATTTAAAAAACACTAATAAAAAGTTATATGACAACAACATATATTTCCATAACGACTTGAAAAATAAGATCTGGCAAAGCTAAAACCTCATCCTTGTGTGATAAGTATAGGCTGTCCCCTTTAGATGAATAATGCATTTGCCTGCCTACTTCATTCATTTACCTTACATGAATGAATAGCACTGTAAGCATTTATATTTGCGACCTCTGACAGGGAGACAGAAAAGTTGCATTGTCAGATTTTTAATATAACAATAGCTTTCATATAGAACATTTTTGCTATGTAAGACCCTGTTTTAAATTGTTGAAATTGATTCTTTTAATTCTCACTTAACTCTGTGGGGGTGATAATATTACAATCCTCATTTTACAAATGTGATGGTTGAAAGGGAGGTTAGGCAACTTACTCAAGGTAAGTGGTTGAGCTAAGATACTAGGTCTAGTAGACCAACCCCAGAACCCCCAATTTTAACCATTTTAATAGCTATACTATCTCCATTCTAGGAAAATTATTCTGACAGCCAATGTAGAGTAACATTGGAAGAAATCAGGTCAGAGGCAGAAGGATCAGTTAGAAGGATATTACAATAAATCAAGAGTGAAGTAATGACAGCCTGACCTAGGAAAGAAGCAGTGGAGACAGAGTAAATAGGACAGATTTAAGAGTTTTAAGATAGTCTTAGGAGAAGCTGTGGTACAGCCTGACTACAGAAAGCTCTATGGCCTCTGACCTTAATCGATAGGACTTGAGATGACGTTGGTTGTAGAAGTAAGACACCAGAACCCCTTGACACCAATGGTTCACAAATATACTACAAAACATTAATGTTAGGTTTTAAAACTCTCCTGTCCTGCTTAACTTGCTTTAATATATCACACTGAGAAGAATACCAGGAAAATGCACATTATTTATTCCTGGAGAGTGTCTCTACTGAATCCCTGCTTGCTTTCCTTCCTCAGTAATATGAACTTGGTGACTTAGAGTCACTGTCATTCTCAAATCAGCCAGCTCTTACTTCCTGTCCTCTGGATTCCACTGTGGCCTTCTTGCTCTTCTTTCACCAAGTCCCACCAAAATAAGAAAGCAAGAAAAAAAGCCCTAAGGCCCAGAGCCTCCAAGTATTCCAAAAGCTGTGCTACCCTCAAACTTAGCTTAGCTGCTTTCACCTGAATAGGTGGGTGGAGCAAAGAAAGGATGTCTGCTTCAGGGTACAATACTGTTCTGCCTGTTCCCAGTCTTTTCCTGTTTCTAGTAAGTATACATTGTTGTCATTGTTCGGCCTGTGCGGCATTTCCACAGTGCTCCATAGCCCATCTGTCCATCCATTCTCCACAGTGCTTTATGCTTTCCAAGATTCCACCCAAAGAAGGCTGTGGGAAAGATGGAGAATTTAAGGCTAATTCATTGTTCCATGATCTGTAGTAACTTCTAGAAATATCCTTGTTTACCTTACTAGAAATTGAATTTCAATCATAATTTTGGTGATAATCCTTGTGCAAGAAGGAAATGTTTCTTCAAGGTAATTTCCTTGTCTTAGAAGGAAAGGTTAATACCACCAAAGTGTAGGCTTCTTTCTTTCATATTTTCAATTTGTTGTTTGATATTTTCAAAAGAAAAAAGACTGAAATGAAAGTATCCTGAGGAGTTGGGGTTTCATAAAAGCAGTGGCATGTGAATATGTATACACTGCTGCCAATAGTGTAGCCCTAATTAAGCACTTCAGTTCCCAAACTGTGACCACTAAACTTTCTGTTGTTCTTTAGAACCTATTTTCTTGTCCAGACAACTAAAGTGGATTACAGTATCCCCTGAACCACCTACTTTTGAACGTTGGTATTACTTAAAATAATTTTTTTTATTATTTTGAGATGGAGTCTCGTTCTGTCGCCCAGGCTAGAGTGCAATGGTGCGATCTCGGCTCACTGCAACCTCCGCCTCCTGGGTTCAAGCCATTCCCCTGCCTCAGCCTCTTAAGTAGCTTGGATTATAGGCACACGCCACCAAGCCTGGCTATATTTTGTATTTTTAGTAGAAACAGGGTTTCACCATGTTGGCCAGGCTAGTCTCAAATTCCTGATCTCAGGTGATTCACCTGCCTCGGCCTCCCAAAATGCTGGGATTACAGGCGTGGGCCACCGGGCCCGGCCTACTTAAAATAATTTTACCTCAGACTTCAAACTGTAAAAGGAGGTCATATGCTATGGGGGGGGGGAGAAGCCTAAGATTTTAAGGCAAATAACAGTTCGCACACTTATTAGGTACATAATCTGTGCACAAAGTGCATACTCTGTCCACACACCATCCATAATGTCTCCTTTTAGGGCACAAAGTGAGGAACCAGGCTTTAATTGCATTAGGGGCAATTGATTTAACCATGTCTCTTAGCCCAGGAATCATTAAGCAGAACCTAAAATACAGGATCTACAGTCATTAGTCCTTTACCATGGTGGCATCGAATTATGCACTGTGAATAGACCAGGAAAAGGTGCAATATTCAAAATATTTAATTGATAAAGTACATGCACTGACCAATCAGAATGGATGTCACTGCATTATCAGTTTATACTGACCTGTCAGAACACAGATGCCTCTCAAACTCAACATGACCCAAATTAAATTGATTGTTCTCCCAATCCTATCTCCAAACCTTCCCCTCCTCTATTCCCTATGTGTGATCATATTGTCCCCATTTGAGACATTAATTACCTGAAGCTCAGCGAAGTTGATGTCTGACTTGAGTATTAAATGAGGTAACACTTGCGGCATGTGACTCACAACAAGCACTCAGTAAATGTGACTTTATTTTCTTATTGCCTGAAACAATTCTTACATAGTCCTATCATTCTTACCTCTTGACTTCTCCCACTGATCTTTCCCCACTGAAACTCCTTTTCATCCTTATACTGATTTCCAGTTCCTCAGCACATATGTGTTCTCTTGATCCATCAGCCCATTCAAAGCCTCACTTGCCTCCATTCTGGCCTGCAGTCATTTAAATGGTAGACTAACTTCAATGGTATACTAACTAGCACCTTACACTTTTTTCTGCCTTGGCCCTGTTCAAGCTCTAAATAGCCCTTTCTGGTGGCCTATACTATTTCTAAATTGATAAATATTGAAACAGAAGCATCACAGAACCTACTCTATTTCCTGGTATTCCCATCTCAGTGAATGGCAGACCTACACACAGTGAAAAATCTGGGAATCATTTTTAACTTCTCTCTCCCTCACCTCCCATATCCAGTTTGTCATCAAATCCTGTTGAATCAACTTCAAAACGTCTCTCAAAACCAACCCTTCTTCTCCATTCCCACAGCATTTGCTTTTTTGTTTTGGAAGCCATATCTTGCAAGATCACTGCAGTGTTTTCCTAATCAGTCTTTCTGACCTCAGCTTCAGTCCTTCCATTGCAGCCTTTATACTGCTGCTTCACAAAGAGTAATCTTATTAAAGCTGGACACACCAATTGCTGAAAATTCATCAATGTCTATCTATTATCTATAAAGATAGTATAAGGTACCAATCAAAACATACAAAGTCTTCTGTGATTTGGCATCCTCCCTTTTGATATTTCCCTACAGGAGTGCCTCCGTATCCATGTGGGATATGTACCAAGACCCCCAGTGGACGCCTGAAACCGTGGATAGTACTAAACTTCATACATACTATGTTTTACTTTTCTCGTTCTGAGAACTGAGAAAGCTGTTAAGCAACTAGGATGCAGGTAGCGTACACAGCATGGATAAACTGGACAAAGAGATGATTCACATCCCAGGAAGGATAGAGTGGGATGGTGCAAGATTTCATCACACCACTCCGAACAGTATGCAATTTAAAACTTATGAATTTTTTATTACTGGAATTTTCCACTTAATATTTTCATACCATGGTTGACCATGGGAACTGAAACTGCCCAAAGTAAAACTGGATAACAAGGGATTACTGCACATCTCTCTCTCTCTCGCCCTATATGCTTCAGCTTTATGGAACTGATTACAAGTCCTTGAACTAAGCCAAATTATATCATTACTCTTTGTCTTGGTTATCGTGTGTCCTCTGTATAGAATATGCCAAGTCTGCAGTCTACCCAAATCTAATTTTTATCTTTTAAGACAGATCCAAACATTCCTTAAGCCATACCCCCTCTTTGCCTCTGTAGATGTGATTGCCTTCTTTGTAACCTCACTATATCCTGAATATGTTTATCTCCTAGAACTGATAACACTTATATGCTCTTATTTATATTGCTGCCTGTCCTTACTATTACAATGTGAGACAAAGTACAGGACCAGGACAAAAGTTACAGGGAGGCAATTTTAGCTTAACCTAAGCATGAGTTTTTTAATAATAAAAACTCAGGTTGTTTCTAGGTATGCATCTAAGTTTTCTTTAAAAAATGTAAAACAATGAGGCATGTGGTCTTCAAAGACATCCTCCTGAAGACTTCACTATGATGAAAGTGCTCGAAAATTTCATACTGGTTGTGGCTACTTTCACCAAAACTCATCAAACTTAAAATGGGTGAATTTTATGGTACATAAATTATACTTTTCAATAGCAAAAAAAGAAATCAGAAAACATGTGCTGGCATACATTTTCTCCTGATGAGATTTTTGTAAAGAAAATAACGAGTATACACAAAATTTTTAAAAGAAGGTTACCTGTTCTTTGAAATGCAGCTTTTCCACACTAATTGTTAAAAGACGGAAACACATCAACTTGTACATATATCTGTATGTCTGCAGAAGGGAAACTAGAAACCATAGTGGTGAGATCTTCCAAATACAAATATTGGATAATATTCCGTACATTTTTCATAGTTAAGAGGGTAATAGAAAAGCCACAAAACAGAAATACTACTTATATGAGATTGAGGACAAATCAAAAGGAGAATGGAAACACAGAAGGCAAGGAGAAAAAGGAAAGGGAAAGACGAAACATGTCTGTGTGTCTGTCTTTCTACGTGTATATCTATATAGAGAGAGAGATAGAGAGAATGTAGGAGAGAATGAGAAAGCAAAGCAGAATGCCCCCTTTGAACCACTCCATCAGATCTTCAATGTCTTCTACCATGGAAGGACAATCCATAATTATAATGTAGACCCAAAAAACCCAGCCAATCCAGCACAAATAACAGTCATCTCTGGAAAATGATAGAGCTCCCCTTGTCCTTACTATATAAAGAGGCTTCTGGACTAGTGCAATTCCCTTCCAAAAGGTCTCCCTGCTTCTACTCTCGTCTCCCACAATTTCAACTCTACTTAGCAGTGCAAGTGATCTTAAAACATAAATCAAATAATATCTCCCCCTTTCTTTATACCTTCCAATGGCTACCCTTTAACATTCAGAATAAAATTTAAGTCAACATTAGCCAGTACACATAATTAAAGTGCATTCACAAGCAAGACAGCAGAATAGGAGTTTCCAGTGCTAATTTTCTCACAAAACATCCATTTGAACAATTATCTACGCATGAAAATACAAAGAGATAGGGAAGTCACTGAGAGATTATAGCACTTTTGTGGAGCACACACACACACACGAAGGATGCATTGCAAGGGGTAGAAAGGACAGTTAACTTTATCTACATTTAAAAAGGAAAAAAGAATGAAGATAAAATAAATAAAATTATAAATAAAACTAATTACTACTGATACCACAAAAATTCCAAGGAACAATTAAATGCTAACAAATTGAAGAGCAAAGAAGAAATGAATACATTCCCAGACATACATTTACCAAGACTGAATGTACCTTGACATAATAAAGGCATATATAGCAAGCCCACAGCTAACATCACACCCAATGGTGAAAAGCTGAAGACTTTTTCTCTAAGATTAGAAACAAGACAAGGTGTTCACTTCTGCTACCACTTTTCATTCAACACAGTATAGAAGTCCTAGCCAGAGCAAGTAGGCAAGACAAAGAAATAAAGCCATCAAAATCATAAAGTAAAAAGTAGAATTGTCTCTGTTAGCGGATGACCTATCTTATATATAAAAATCTCTAAATACTCCACCAAATAAACTCTAAGACATAATAAACAAATTCAGCAAAGTTCAGGATACAAAATCAACATAGAAAATCAATTGCATTTTGGTACACTAAGAACAAACTCTGAAAAAGAAATTAAGAATTACAATAACAACAAAAAGTATAAATTCTTTAGGAATAAACTTAACTGAGTGGGTGAAAGACCTGTACACTGAAAACTATGAAACACTGATGAAAGAAATTGAAGATGACACAAATAAATGGAAAGATATCCCATGTCCATAGATTAGAATTAATATTGTTAAAATGTCAGTACAACTCAATCTAATGATTCAATGCAATCCCTATGAAAATTCCAAAGGCACTTTTCACAGAAACACAAAAACAAAATCCTAAAGTTCATATGAAACCACAAAACATGCCAAACTGCCAAAGGAGTCTTGAGAAAACATGGTGTGTGTGTGTGTGTGTGTGTGTGTGTGTGTGTGTACACAAATGGACTACTAGTTAGCCTTAAAAATAAAGTTATTTGTGACAACGTAGATAAAATTGGAGGTCATTATGCTAAGTAAAAGTGAAAAAAGCAAGCCACAAAAGACGAATACTGCATGCTCTCACTTATATGTGAAATCTAAAAAAGTCAAACTCAGAATCATAGAGAAGAATGCTGGTAATCAGGGGCTGGGGGAAATGGGACGATATTGAGTAAAAAGAACAAAGTTTCAGTTATGCGCTATGAATAAGTTCCAGAGATCTAATGAACAGCATTGTGACATTGTTCATCACACCGTAATGTGTATTCAAAATCTGCTAAAAGAACAGATGTTAAATATTCTCACTACCAAAAAAGGTAACTATGTGAAGTGATATGTTAATTAGCTTGATTGTGGTAATCATTTCACAATGTATAGATATATGAAAATATGAATACATGTTTTTTTGTTTTTTTGAGTCAGAGTTTCACTCTTGTTGCCCAGGCTGGAGTGCAATGGCGTGATCTCAGCTCACTGCAACTTCCGCCTCCCAGGTTCAAGCAATTCTCCTGCCTCAGCCTCCCAAGTAGCTGGGATTACAGGCATGCACCACCATGCCTGGCTAGTTTTATATTTTTAGTAGAGACGGTGTTTCTCCATGTTGGTCAGGCTGGTCTCAAACTCCCGACCTCAGGTGATCTGCCTTCCTCAGCCTCCCAAAGTGCTGGGATTACAGGTGTGAGTCACCGCGCCTGGCCATGAATACATTTTTATGTGTTAATTATACCTCAATTTTTTTTTTAAAAAAAAGCCATTCCCTTCATCAAAAGAGGCCTATTATACAAATGAGGACACAAGGGGTTCTGCATGATATAATGTATTGGCCAAATTCTGCCACCTGTTCTTGTAGTGCCTGCAAGGTAATAATGGTTCTAACATTTTTTAATGATTAAAAATTTCAAAAGAAAAACACTATTTTGTGAAACATGAGAATTATATAAAATTCAAATTTCAGTGTTCATAAAGTTTCATGCAAACACACAAAGTGCATCTGCCCTATGCTGAAAGGATAAAAGTCCCAATATGTGGAATGAGGATGAAATTTGGGACTTTAGTAAAAGTCCCAAAGTGTAGATTGAGGAGAGACATTTAAAATCAAATAAAGAAATTTATTAATAAATGCATATTTTATTATACATTCCTTATTTGTTAAAAGATCCTTCTTACCTTTCTGAATTCCTCTCCTACTCTTCCCCTTGTTCACCACACTTGCATTACCCTTAAATCCTCCCAACATGCCAAATGCACTCTCTCTTGAGGGTCTTACACTTATTTTCCTTCCTGGAACACTATCCTGCTCTAAACTTTTGTCTTTGTTGGTTCCTTCTTATCTTTTAGATCTCAACTCAAATGTAATCATCTCACAGAGGCCAGACCACCCTGTGTGGCCTCCTCTAGTCATCCTTTTTCACTATATCCTACGTTTCCTTCATAATACATTTTACAGTTTGTATCCTACTGATTGTTTTCTCATTAACTTTCTGTTTATCAGAATGTAATCCCATTTACAATAGCTACAAATATAATTTTTAAACCTAGGAATTAATCCAACCAAAGAAATGAAAGATCTCTATAATGAAAACTGTAAAACACTGAGGAAAGAAATCAAAGAGGACACAAAAACTTGCAATGATATTCTATGTTCATGGATTGGAAGAATCAATATTATTAAAATGTTCACACTACCCAAAGGTAGTCTGCAGATTAAATGCAATCTCTACAGAAATGCTAATGACATTCTTTAAAGAAAGCTTGTTTGTTTTCACTTACTAGGCTATAATATTTGTAAAGGCAGAAGCCAAGTATGTCTTATTCATTGCAGTTCTCCAGCACCTAGTTAAGTACCTGGCACATAATATGTGGTAATAAATATGTGTTAAATGAATAAGTAAATACTACTCATCAGAATGCTTTTCAGCAAATATTTATTTATCTGAAGGTTTATGTTAATACATGTATTTTTATAAATGACCAAACACAGTATATTCAATCTTCTTTGTGAAAAATTAATAAAGAAATGATCCTAGCTACCCTGCACCTACACTATCTCTATTTTTTCCTTATTATTGTTTATTATTGGATCCTCACACTCCAGTACAAAATGCTTGACATATATAATAAAATTTTGATGAATATGGGCTGGAATATTTTTTTTCAAAATTCTACAACTTTTTTTCTATTTCTGTTTCAACTTTTATTTTAGGTTTGGAGGTACATGTGCAGGTTTGCTAAGTGAGTAAATAGCATGTCACTGTAATTTGATGTGCAATGAGGTAGTGAGCATAGTACCCAACAGATAGTTTTTTGACCCTCAACCTCCTCCCACCCTCTCTCTCAAGTAGGTTCTGGTGTCTACAATTCCCTTCTTTTTATCCATGTGTACTCAATTCCTCATAAGCTCCCACTTACAAGAGAGAATATGTGGTATTTGGTTTTCTGTTCCTTTATTAATTCACTTAAAATAATCGCCTCCAGCTGCATCCATGTTGCTGAAATGAACATTGTTTTGTATTTTATGCCTGTGTACTATTCCATGGTGTATATGTACCATATTTTATTTATCCAGACCACCGTTGATGAGCATCTAGGTTGATTTCAGGTCTTTGCTATTGTGAATACTGCTGCTATGAACAAACAACTGCAGGTGTCTTTATGGTAGGACAATTCATATCCTTCTGGGTGTATATCCAGAAATGATATTGCTGACTTGAATGGTATTTCTGTCTTTGAGAATTCTTCAAACTACATTCCACAGTGGCTGAACTAATTTACACTTCCACCAACAGTGTACAAGCATTCCCTTTTCTCCAAAATCTAATAAACTTTTGTTATTTTCTGACTTTTAAATAGCCATTCTGACTGGTGTAAGATGTTATCACATGGTGGTTTGGTTTTTATTTCTCTAATAATCAGTGATGTTGAGAATTTTTCATATGCTTGTTGATAGCATGTATGTCTTCTTTTGAGAAGTATCTGTTCATGTCTTATGCCCATTTTTAATGGGGTTGTTTTTTCTTGTTAATTTAAGTTTCTTATGGATTCTGGATATTAGACCTTTGTCAAATGCATAGTTTGCAAATAATTTCTCCCATTTTGTAAGTTGACTGTTTACTCTGTGATCATTTCTTTTGCTAGGTAGAACCTCTTTAATTTAATTACTTCCCACTTGTCAATTTATGTTTTTGTTGCTATTGCTTTTGGAGTCTTTGACATGAAATCGTTGCCATGGCCTATGTCCAAAATAGTATGTCTTAGGTTTCCTTCTAGGGTTTATATAGCTTTAGGGCTTACATTTGAGTCTCTAATCCATCTTGAGTTGATTTTGTATATGAAAAAAGACAGGAGTCCAGTTTCAATCTTCTGCTTATGGCTAGCCAGTTATGCTATCACCACTACTTGAAAAGGTTATTCATTGTTTGTTATTGAAATTTTCTTGAAGATCAAATGACTGCAGGTGTGTGGCTTTGTTTCTAGGTTCCCTAATCTGCTCCATTGGTCTGTTTCTGTTTTTGTATCAGTACCATGGTGTTTTAATTACTGTATCCTTGTAGTACAGTTGGAAGTCAGGTAGTGTGATGCCTCTGGCTTTGCTTCTTTTGCTTAGAATTCCTTTGGCTATTCAGGTTCTTTGTTGGTTCAATATGACTCTTGGAATAGTTTTTCCAAATTCTGTGAAAAGTAATCTTGTTAGTTTCACAGAAATAGAATTCAATCTGTAAACTGCTTTGGGCAGTATGGCTATTTTAACAATATAGCCTATTTTTCCTATCCATGAGTATGAAATGTTTTCCATTTGATTGTGTTGTCTCTGATATCCTTCAGCAGTTTTTCTGTAATTTAAAATTTTTATGGGTACATAGCAGATGTATATATTTAAAAGGTACATGAAATATTCTGATAAAGAAAGCCAATGCATAACCATCACATCAGGGTAAATGTAGTATTCATCACCTCAAGCATTTATCCTCTGTGTTACAAAGAATCCAATTATACTCTTGTCATTATTTTAAAACATAAAATTAAATCATTATTGACTATAATCACCCTCATGCTGTCAAATCCTAGATCTTATTCTTTCTTTCTATTTGTTGTACTCATGAAACATCCTCACACCCCTCTCCAATGCCCCACTACCCTTTCAAGCTTCTTCTAACCATACTTCCACTCTCTATCTCCATGAATTCTATTGCTTTTATTTTTAGCTTCCACAAATAGCTGAGAACATGCAAAGTTTGTCTTTTCATGCCTGACTTATTTCACTGAAAATAATGACCTCCAATTCCATCCATTTTATTGCCAATGACAAGACTTTTTTTATGGCTGAATGATACACTATTGTGTATATGTACCACATTTTCTTTATCCATTCATCTGTTGACAGACACTTAGGTTGCTTAAAAATCTTGGCTATTGTAAATAATTCTGCAATAAACATGAGAGTGCAGATATCTCTTTGATATACTGATTTCTTTTCTTTTGGGTATATACCTAGAAGTGGGATTGCTGGATTTTATGGTGTATCTATTTTTAGTTCTTCAGAAACCTCCAAATGATTCTCCATAGTGGTTATACTAATTTACATTCCCACCAACAGTGTGTAAGGGTGCCCTTTTGTCCACATCCTCACCAGCATTTATTTCCTGTCTTTTAAATAAAAGCAATTTTAATGGAAGTGAGATGATACCTCATCATAGTTTTGATTTGCATTTTTCTGATGGTAAATGACATTGAGCACCTTTTTATATGCTTGTCTGTCATTTGTATGTCTTCTTTTGGGAAATGTCTATTCAAATCTTTTGCCCATGTTTTGATCAGATAATTAGATTTTTTTTCCTATAGAGTTGTTTGAGCTCCTTATTATGCTGGTTATTAATCCCTTGTCATATGGGAAGTTTGCAAATATTTTATCCCATTTTGTGGGTTGTCTCTTCATTTCGTTGATTGTTTCCTTTGCTGCACAGCTTTTTAAATTGATGTGATCTATTTTTCCATTTTTGTTTTAGATGCATGTGTTTGTGGGGTATTACTCAAAAAATCTTTGCCACTCTAATGTTCTGGAGAGTTTCCTCAATGTTTTCTTGTACTAGTTTCATAGTTTGAGGTCTTAGATTTAAGTCGTTAATCAATTTTGATTTGATTTTTGTGTATGGCAAGAGATAAGGGTATAGCTTTTTGAGTCTGCTTATAAATATCCAGCTTTGCCAGCACAATTTATTGAAGAGACTGTCCTTTCCTCAATGTATGTTCTTGGCTTTTGTCAAAAATGAGTTCACTGTAAATGCATTAATTTATTTTTGAATTCTCCATTCTGTTCCATTTGTGCTATGTGTCTGTTTTGATGCCAGTACCATGCTGTTTTGCTTACTACAGCTCTGTAGTGTAATTTTAAGTATGATAGTGTGATTCCTCCAGTTTTCTTCTTTTTGCTCAGGATGACTTTGGCTATTCTAGGTCTGTTGTGACTCCGTATAAATTTTATGATTTTTATTCTATTTTTGTAAAGCATGTCATTAGCATTTTTGTAAAGATTGCATTTAATCTGCAGACTACCTTTGGGTAGTGTGAACATTTTAACAACATTGATTCTTCCAATCCATGAACATAGAATATCATTGCAAGTTTTTGTGTCCTCTTCAATTTCTTTCCTCAGTGTTTTACAGTTTTCATTATAGAGATCTTTCATTTCTTTGGTTGGATTAATTCCTAGGTTTAAAAATTATATTTGTAGCTATGGTAAATGGGATTACATTCTTGATTTCTTTTTGAGATTGTTTGCTAGTGGCATATAGAAGTCCTACTGATGATTGCATGTTGATTTGATCTCTTACAACTTTGCTGAATTTATCCATTGTAATAGTTTTTTGGTGGTGTCTTTAGGTTTTTCCAAATATAAGATCATATCATCTGCAAACAAAAATAGTTTGACATCTTCCTTTACAATTTGGATGCCCTGCATTTCTCCAGCCTGACTGCTCTAGCTAGGACTTGCAGTACTACGTTGAATAACAGTGGTGAAAACAGGTATCGGTGTGTTTCTGATCTTAAAGGCTTTTGGGTTTTCCCTACTTTTCCCTGGTTGTGAATCTGTTGTATTTGACTTTTATTACATTGTGGTCTGTTTGTTCTATACCCAGATTTTTTTGAGGGTTTTTATAATGAAGGGATGTTGAATTTTATCACATTTTTTTTCAGCATCAATTGAGATGATCATATGGTTTTTGTCCTTCATTCTTTTGCTATAGTGTATCACATTGATTGATTTATACATGTTAAAAGAGTCTTGAACCCTTGGAATAAATCCACTTAATCATGATGAATGATCTTTTTAACGTATTACTGAATTTGGTTTGCTAGTTAATGTTGTTGAGGATTTTCAATTCAATGTTCATCAGAGAAATTGGTTTGTAGTTTTTTTAATGTGTTTTTGTCTGGCTTTGATATGAGAGTAATACTGGCCTCATAGAATGAGTTTCAAAGTATTCCATCCTTTATTTCCTGGAATAGTTTCAGTAGAAATAATATGAGTGCTTCTTTAAATGTTTGGTACAATGCAGCAGCACAGTCACTGAGTCATCAGATTTTCTTTGCGGGGAGACTTTTAAATGCAGCTTTGATCTCATTACTTATTACTGGTCTGTTCAGGTTTTGAATTTTCTGAATGTAGATACGTTGTATGTTTCTAAGAATTTATCCATTTGTTTTAGATTTTACAACTTATTGGCATATAATTGCTTATATTAGCCTATAATGTTTCTTTGGATTTCTGTGAAACGAATTGAAATGTCTGCTTTTAAATCTCTAATTTTATTTATTTGGGTCTTCTCTCTTTTTCACTTAGTAAGTCTGGCTAGAGGTTTGTCAGTTTTATCTTTTAAAAAACCACAACTTTTTGTTTCATTGATCTTTTGTGTTGTTTCTTCATTTCATTTTCATGTGTTTCCACTCTTTATTATCTCTTCTACTAATTTTGGGTTCGGTTTGCTCTTGCCCTCCTAGTTCTTCAAGATGCATCATTAAATTGTTTATTTGAAGTATTTCTTTTTTCACATAGTGGCTTATAGTTATAAACTCCCCTATTAGGACTGCTCTCACTGCATCCTTTAGGTTTAGATATGTCATGATCCCATTTTCACTTGTTTCAAAAAAATTTTCAATTCTTTCTTAATTTCATCTTTGACCCACTGGTCATTCAGGACCATATTGTTTAATTTCCATGTGCTTGTATAATTTCCAAAATTGTTCTGTTTTTGATTTCTGGTTTTATTCCATTGTGATCACAGAAGATTACTGATATTATCTCAATTTCTGAATATTTTAAGACACATTTGTAGCCTAACGTATGGCCTATCCATGAGACTGAACCATGTGCTAAGGAGAAGAATTTATATCTTGCAGCCATTCAATTGAATGTTCTGTAAATATCTATTAGATCCATTTAGTCTATAGTCCAGATTAAGTCCAATGTTTCTTTGTTAATTTTTCTATCTAGAAGGTCCGTCCAATGGTGAAAGTGAGATGTTGGTGTCTCTAGTTATTATTGTATCGGAATCTCTCTCTCTTTAGCTCTAATTATATTTGCTTTATATAGCTGATTGCAATAGTGTTGGATGCATATATATTTACAATTGTTATAACCTCCTGCTGAATTGACCACCTTATCATTACATAATGACCTTCTGTATCAGTCTGTTTTCATGCTCCTAATAAAGACATATCTAAGACTAGATAATTTATAAAGGAAAGAGGTTTAATTGAATCACAGTTCCACATAGCTGGGGAAGCCTCACAATCATGGCAGAAGATGAAGGGGAAGCACACAACATCTTACATCACAGCAGGCAAGAAAGCATGTGCAGAGGAACTGCCCTTTTATAAAACCATCAGATCTCGTGAGACTCATTCACTATCACAAGAACAGCATGGAAAAAACCCACCCCCAGGATTCAATTACTTCCCACTGGGTCCCTCCCATGACATGTGGGGATTATTACAATTCAAGGTGAGATTCGAGTGGGGACACAGACAAATCATATAACCTTCTTTGTCTCTTCTTGTACTTTTCACCTTAAAAATCTATTTTCACTGTTAGAACTACTCCTGCATTTTTTGGTTTCCACTGCCAAGATATTAATCTTTTTCATCCATTTATTTCAGTCTATGTGTGTCTTTCTAGAAGAAGTATGTTTCTTGTAGGAAACAAATTATTGCATTTTTTTTATCCATTCAGCCACTTGATGTCTTCTGATTGCAATGTTTAGACCATTTACAGTCAATGTTACTATTAATAAGTAAGTCCTTCCTTCTGCCATTTTTTATTTGATTCCTGGTTGTTTTGTGATCTTCAATTCCTTTTTTCCTTCCTTCATGTCTTCCTTTTAGTGAAAGTGATTCTCTTGTAAATATCTATTAGACACATTTGGTCTATAGTGTAGATTAAGTCCAATGTTTCTTTGTTGATTTTCCATCTGGAAGGTCTGTTTTAATTTCTTGCTTCTCACTTTTTGTGTATCTATTGTATGTTTCTTGATTTGAGGTTACCACAAGGTTGCAAATACTATCTTAAAATCCATGATTTTAAACTGCTGACAACTTAACACTGATTGCATGAACAGACAAGCAGTAAGAAAACTAATAAAAACTCTACACTATAACTTCATCTCCCCACTTTTAAAATTTGTGGGTTTGTTTCCATTTATATCTTATTGTACTGTCTATGTCTTGAAAAGTTGTCTTAGTTATTATTTTTTATTGGTTCATCTGTTTGTCTTTCTATTTAAGGTAAGAGTAGTTTACAAACTACAATTATAATGTTATAATATTCTGTGTTTTTCTATGGACTTACTATTACCAGTGAGTTTTGTACCTTCAGATTATTTCTTAATGCTCATGAATGTCCTTTCCTTTCTGATAGCAGAATTCTCTCTATCATTTCTTGTAGGATGGGTCTGGTGTTGGTGAAATCCCTCAGCTTTTGCTACTTTCAGACAGTCTTTATGTCTCCTTCATGTATGAAGTATATTTTCACTGGCTACAGTATTCTAAAGTTCTTTTTTTTTCCCTGTAGCACTTTAAATACATGACACTCTTTCGTGTCCTGTAAGATTTTCACTGAAAAGTCTGCTTCCAGAGGTATTGGAGCTTTACTGTATATTATTTGTTTCTTTTCTCTTGCTGCTTTTAGAATCCTTTCTTTATTCTTGAACTTTGAGAGTTTGATTATTAAATGCTTTGAGACAATCGTTGGTTAAATCTGCTTTGTGTTCTGTAACCTTCTTGTATTTGGATATTAATATCTTTCCTCAGGTTTAGGAAGTGCTTTGTAATTACCCCTTTGAATAAACTCTCTGTCCACATCTTGTCTACCTCCTCTTTAAGGCCAATAACTTTTAGATTTTCTCATCTGAGGCTAATTTCCAGATCTTGTAGGTGTTCTTTATTTTTATTCTTGTCCCTCTGACTGTGTATTTTCCAATAGCCTTTCTTCAAGCTCACTAATTCTTCTTTCTGCTTGATCAATTCTGCTATTAAGAGACTCTGATGCATTCTTCAGTATGTCAACTGCATTTTTGAACTCTAATTTTTTTCTTGATTGTTTTTCATTAGTTAATCTCTGTTAAATTTATCTGATAGAATTCTGAATATTTTCTTTGTGTTATCTTGAATTTCATTGAGTCTCCTTAACACAGTTATTTTGAATTCTCTGTCTGAATGGTCACATATCTTTGTTTCTCCAGGATTTGTCCCTGGTGCCTTCTTTAGCGCGTTTGGTGAGGGCATGTTTTCCTGGATGGTCTTTATGCATGTGAATGTTCATCAGTAACTGCAAATTGAAGAGCTGAGTATTTATTGTAGTCTTTGCAGTCTGGGCTTCTTTGTACCAATACCTCTTGGGAAGACTTGCCAGGTATCTAAATGGACTTTGGTAGTGTGATCTAAGTTTTTGGTCACTGCAGACATATCTGCATTAGTGGGCACCCCAGGTCCAGTAACGCAGTGGTTCTTGCAGACTCATAGAGGTAATGCCTTTCTGATCCTGGATAAGTTGTGGAAGAATTCTCTGGATTACCTGACAGAGACTCTTGTTCTGTTCCCTTGCTTTCTTCCAAACAGAGTCTCTCTCTCCATGGACAACTGTCTTGGGCTGGTAGAGGAATGACACATGCACCCATGTAGCTACAATCATTGCGCCTGTGCTGGGACAGACCTGAAGCCAGCAAAGCACTTGGTCTCACCCAAGGCCTCCATAACCACTACCTAGCTAATGCTTATGTTTTCCTAATGCCCTAGGGCTCCACAATTAGCAGATGGTGAAGCCAGACAGGTGAGTTTCTCCAAGTCTAGGCCAAGTCGAGATATGTCATCTGGGAACCAGGGACTGGAGTCAAAAACCTTAGAGATCTAACTGGCGCTGTTTTCTACTGCAGCTAAGCTGGCACTCAAGCCATAAGACAATGTCCTTCACACTCTTGCCTCCTTCTTCCACAGTCAGACAAGTCTCTCCACATGTCACCACCACCAATAGCCCATGGGGAGTGATGTAGGCTAACACTGATGTTCACTTAAGGCCCAAATGTTCTTCAGTCAGCTTGTGGTGAATGCTGCCAGGCCCGAGACACAAACTTCGTATCAGTGGGCTGCCCTCTGAGCCAGAGCAGGTCCAAAATAGGCAGTGTTTTGCAATTCTAATTGTAAAGACGTTTCACCTCCCTGGTTATCCCTACTCTTAGGTATTTTATTCTTTTGTGGGTATTGTGAATGCAATTGAGTTATTGACTTGGCTCTCAGCTTGAACATTATTTGTGTATAGAAATCCTATTAATTTTTGTACATTGATTTTGTATCCTGAAACATTATTGAAGTTGTTAATAAGGTCTAAGAGCCTTTGTGAAGAGACTATGATGTTTTCTAGCTATAGAATCATATCATCTGTGAAGAGAAATAGTTTGACTTCCTCTCTTCCTATTTAGAGTCCATTTATTTCTTTCCCTTGCCTGATTGTTCAGGTTAGCACTTCCAGTATTATGTTGAATAGAAGTGGTGAGAGTGGGCATTCTTGTTTTATTCCAATTCTTAGGGGGAAGGGGTCCAGCAATTGCCTATTCGGTATGATGTTGGCTGTGGGTTTGTCAGAGATGGCTCTTGTTACTTTGAGGTATGTTTCTTCCATGCCTAGTCTGTTGAGGGTTCTTAACATGAAGGAATACTGAATTTTATTAAAAGCCTTTTCTTCAACTATTGTCATCACCATGTGTTTTTGTAGTTCTGTTTATGTGATGATCACATGTATTGATTTGTATATGTTGAACCAAGCTTGTATGCCAGGAATAAAGCCTACCTGATCATGGTAGACCAGCTTTCTGATGTGCTGGTTAATTTGATTTTGTTGAGGATTTTTGTGTCTATGTTAATCAGGGATATTGGCCTGGAGTTCTCGTTTATTGTTGCTGTGCCAGGTTTTGGTATCAGAAAGATGCTGGCCTCATAGAATGAATTAGGGAGAAGTCCTCCTCAATTTTTTGGAATAGTTTCAGTAGGATTGGTACCAGGTCTTTTTAATATGTCTGGTAGAATTTGGCTGTGAATCCTTCCAGTGCAAGGCTTTTACTGTTTGACAGGTATTTTTTATTAGTGATTCAATTTTGGAAGTCTTTATTGGTCTGTTCAGGGTGTCAGTTTCTTCTGGGTTCAAACTTGAAAAGTTGTGTATTTCCAGGAATTCACCCATATGTTTTAGGTTTTCTAATTTGTGTACATAGGAGTGTTTGTAATAGTCTCTGGTGGTTTTTATGTATTTCTGTGGGGTTGTGGTAATGTCATCTTTGTCATTTCTGATTGTGTTCATGTGGATCTTTCCTCTGTTTTTCATGTGTCTAGCAGTCTATCAATCTTATTTATTCTTTCAAGAAACAAACTTGGTTTCATTGATGTTTTGTATAGATTTTGTGAGTGTGTGAGATAGGGTCTCACTCTGTCACCCAGGCTGGAGTTCAGTGGCACAATCTTGGCTCACTGCAACCTTCACCTCCCAGGCTCCACCAATTCTTCCACTTCAGCCTCCCAAGTAGCTCAAACTACAGGCAGTCACCATCACATTTGGTTAATTTTTGCATTTTTTTATACAGGTTAAGTTTCACCATGTTGCTCAGGCTGGAATCAAACCCCTGGGCTCAAGTGATCCACCTGCCTTGGCCTCCTAAAGTGCTGGGAATACAGGTGTGAACTTGTATGAATTTTTGCATCTCAATTTCATTCAATTTAGCAATGATTTTTGTTATTTTTCTTTGGCTACTTTTGAGGTTGGTTTGCTTTTTTTCCTCTAGTTCCTCTAGGTGTGATGTTAGGTTGTTAACTTTAGATCTAACTTCTCGATGTGGGTGTTTAGTGCTATAAACTTTCCTCTTAACTCTGTTTCAGAGGTGTCTCAGAAATTATGGCATGTTGTATCCCTGGTTTCATTAGTTTCAAATAATTTCTTCATTTCTGCCTCATTTACATTGTTTACCCAAAGGTCATTTGAGAGCAGGTTGCTTAATTTCCATGTAATTTTATGAGTTTTGAGAGATCTTCTTTGTATTGATTTCTATTTTTGTTACATTGTGCTCCAAAAGTGTAGATGGAATAATTTTGGCATTTTTAAAAAAATTGTTGAGAATTGCCTTATGGCCAAGCACATGGTTGATATTAGAGTATGTGTCATGTGCAGATGACACGAATATATACTCTGTTATTGGGTGGAGTATCCTGTAAATGCCTGTTAGGTACATTTGAACAGGTATCCAGTTTACATCCCAAATATCTTTGTTAGTTTTCTGCCTTTATGATATGTTTAACACTGTTTGTGGTGTGTTGAAGCCTTTCACTATAATTGTGTGGTTATCTTGATCTCTTCATATGTATCCAAGAACTTGTTTTATGTATCTGGGTGCTCCAGTGTTGAATGAATATATATTTAGAACTTTTTTTTTTTATTTTTTGAGTGGGAGTGTCTACAGTAACTTTATTGTAACAGAGAAGCCAGGCTGCAATAAGTCTACATGATTAGAGCAGATAGAGTGCTTCTTTCCGAAGGGTGAAGCTTGATCCCAGCTAGCAGCACATAAAGCCTAGAATATCCTATTTCCTGGTACTGCCCTGTGCCACCTGACTCATGATGTGAAATGAGTGACTGCACAACTACATTCAACAAAGGGAGTAGGTCCAACTGGGCAGAGACAACATCTCAACAGAAGACAAATATACAATCATTGAAGAGGATGCTGAGATAAAGTGCAGTTACCTACTCTCCACTATTCTTTGCTGAGAAAGGTGATGGTAAGGCATCAGCAGAAAATTATGTTCTTTATTTTTAAATGAATCCCAACAGGATGGGGTTGATGATCAATCAAGCAGTAGAATGGAATGAAAATCTACATTAGTTAAAAATCTTTGTGCATAAGGAAAAAAACAACAATGACAAGGGAGAACAGAGAGCCTTCTCTTTTTCTTAAATAAGACAGAAAACAACATCTTTTATTTTCCTTGCTGTAATGTCAGCATACTCATTGGTTTTCATAAAATGCAATTTCTGCAATATGGTCTCTTGTTAAGGTTGCTCCATCGTGGGAGGACAGACACAATGCTGACTGTTCATGATAGAAGTAGTTCTTCTCTCAAAGCTTCCAATGTGTGCTATTTCTCATGAGGAACCCTGACACCGTATTACACTTCAGTTAAAGCTTCTGAAATATTGCAATGGCATAACTGACAGGTTTTTTGGTGTGATGACTTTCTTGCATGTATAAACTCTTTGAGAAAAGTTGGGAGATAAAAGGACAGGGGAGAGTTTGGTTTAGAGCCACAATGTTCCAGATACCAAACATGGATGCCTCTGCCCTATGTCACTACATGTTCTTTTCTGAGAAACATTCAATTGCTGAGTGTTGTTACACAACGCAGCTGAAAGAAATGTTCTACTCACCACCATCCACCCTCTGTCATCCTCTGTGTGAAGCTCCCAATAGCAGACACTGAAGACAGAAAGGTTGTTTCTGTTTCCTTGCACCAGTGATATTACTTGGTGACCTGATGAAAGGCATGGGCAAGGTAGCCCATGTTGCTGAGGGTGACCCCTGCCACAGAGATGTGTCCATCTTCTGCCATGTAGATGGAGAACTCATTGGTCAGCTGCTCCACCTGATCAGGCTTTAGCCATGTGAAACAAAACATGCCAATTTTGTCAGTTATGTGTTGCCAGATGTGGGTAGAACCCTCCTTCTTGAGGTTGGAGACCAGCTGAGTCCGCATGCTAATGATGTGGTTGGCCATGCTTTTCACTTCTTGCAACCATTGTTTTTGCAAATTTGGGTGTTAAGAATGGTAGAAGCAATCTGGGCTCCATTGAGGGGAGGAATATAATACATGGGACGCATCAAGATCTTCAACTGCTGACTCTACATTTTTGGCTTCACCTGTATCTTTGCAAAACACAGTGAAGGCTCCCACACACTTGCCGGATAACTCCATGTTCTTGGCTTATGATTGGCAGAGACAAAAATTAATGCTGTTTGATGAAGTGGTGCACAGCCCAGGCATCCTTGTTACAATCATCACTAGCAAACCCTTGCTAGGCCATGTCAAAGAATGCAAAGAGATTATTTTTCTTCACCACTGTTGCTATTTCCTTCCACTGCTCTAGACGAGGTTCCACTCCCATGGGATTATGGGCACAGACATACAGAAAAACCCTTTGCTCTGGTATTTTTGAAATGTCCTCCATACGACCTGTGAAGTCAAACACCAAGTCTTGGGGTTGTAGTAACAATAAATTTGTAGCTGCATGCCAGCATCCCTGAAGATGGGTGTGTGATTTCCCCAGGATGGTTTGGACATCCTGGCTGAGCTTAAAAAATCTTTGCAGAAAACTGGCTCTGATCCTTAAGGTCACAGTTCCAGAAATGGTATGCACAGTGAATAACCAGACATTTTTCAACACTTCACTATTCTCACCCAGGCTAGTTCTGCAGATGCCGTGCAAAATTCAGCCAGTCCCCCAATGGGCAGGTATTCTTTGTCCAAATTTTCTGTGGCAATCTGGGCCTCTTCCTTGTTGACATTAAGCAGCATGTAAGGCTTTCCATTATCATCCCAGTAGACACAAACTCCCAGATTCATCTTTTTGCTATCGGTGTCCCTCTTAAAGGCTTTGGTGACTCCCAGGATAGGATCTGGAAGTCCCATCTCCACACAGGTCCACCAGGACCTCTGGCAGAGGCCGTGGTGGTGAGGCCTGGGTGGAAGGTAGTGGGGATCCTGGAGAGGACATGGCTGGAGTGCAGCAGGGCCACGCTGGACAGTAGGAGGGCAGTGGGCAGCCACAGGACAGAGTGGAGGGTGAGTGGGCCATATTTAGAATTGTTAGGTCTTGTTGAATTGAATGAATTGAACTTTTATCATCATGTATTGCTTTCCTTTTTTTTTTTTTTATCATTGTTGGTTTAAAGACTATTTGGTCTGAAATAAGAATAACAACCCCTACTCTCTTTTGCTTTCTGTTTCCCTGATAAACCTATCTCCATTCCTTTACATTGAACCTATGGGTGCCATTTCATATGAGATGGGACTCTTGAAGACAGCATACAGTTGTGTCTAGCTTCTTTATCCAGCTTGATACTCTGTGCCTTTTAAGTTGAGCATTAAGCCACTGTAATTTCAAGGTTAATCTGATATGTGAGAAATTGGTCCTGTTATCATGTTGTTAGTTGGTTGTTATGTAGACTTGATTGTATAGTTCCTTTATAGTGTCATTGGGATATGTACTTAAGTGTGTTTTTGTGGTGCCATATACTGGTATTTCATTTCCACGTTTAGCATTCCCTTAAGAGCTTCTTCTTCTTTCTTCTTCTTCTCCTTCTCCTTCTTCTTCTTTTCTCCTCCTCCTTCTTCTTTCCTCCTCCTCCTCCTCCTCCTCTTCCTCTTCCTTTTTTTTTTTTTTTTTTGGCAGAGTTTCACTCTTGTTGCCCAGGTAGGAGTGAAATGGCATGCTCTTGGCTCACCACAACCTCTGCTCCCGGGATCAAGTGATTTTCCTGCCTCTGCCTCCCAAGTAGCTGGGATTATAGGCGTGCACCACCACGCCTGGCTAATTTTGTATTTTTAGTAGAGACGGGGTTTCTCCATGTTGGTCAGGCTGGTCTCGAACTCCTGACCTCAGGTGATCCACCCACCTCAGCCTCCCAAAATGCTGGGATTACAGGCATGAGCCACTGCACCCAGCCAAGGACTTCTTCATAGGCAAGTTTACTGAATTCTCCTATCACTTGCTTGTATGAAAAGAATCTTATTTCTCCACTTATGAAGCTTAGTTTGGCAGGGTATGAGATTCTTGGTAGAAATTTCTTTTCTTTAGTGATGCTTATAGGCCTCCAATGTCTTCTGGCTTGCAAGTCTCTGATGAAAGACTCACTTAAGTTAGCTTAATGGGGTTCCCTTTGTACATGACCTGCCCTTTCTTTCTAGTTGTGTTTGTGATTTTTTTTCTTTCATGTTAACTGGAGCATCTGATGACTATGTGGTTTAGGAATGGTCATCTCCTATAGTAATTTGCAAAGTTTTTTTGTTGTTGTTTTGTTTTTTTTTTTTTTGCATTTCCTAAATTTGCATTTCAATCTCTCCAATGAAGTTGGAAAAAATTTCATGGATCGTATCCTCAAATATGTTTTCCAAGTTGCTTGCTCTGTCTCCATCTCTTTCAAGAATGCAATATGTCATAGGTTTGGTCTCTTTACATAATCCCATATTTCTTGGAGGTTTCATTCATTTTTATTCTTTTTTTATTCTGACTGCATTGATTTGAAGGTGCAGTCTTTGAGCTCTGAGATTTTTTCCTCGGCTTGGTCTATTATATTATTATTAGAATACTTCCAATTGCATTCTAAAATTTCTTTAGTGAGTTCTTTATTTCCTAAAATTGTTTGGTTCTTTCTTAAAATAGCTACATCATCTTTCAACCCCTGGACCATTTTACTGTGTTCCTTAGAATGGGTTTCTACCTTCTCCTGTATCTTGATGAGCTTCTTTGCCATCCAGATTCTGAATTGTATGTCTGTCATTTCAGCCATTTCAGTCTGGTTAAGAACCATTGCTGGAGAGCTAGTGTAGTCATTTGGAGGTAAGAAGACACTCTGGTTTTTAGAGTTGCCAGAGTTCTAGCACTGGTTCTTTATCATCTGTGTGGCCTGATGTTTCTTTAATCTTCAAAGTTGCTGTGTTTTGGATGTGGCTTTTTATTTGTATATTCTTCCATACTCTTGAGGGTTTGAATGTGGCATAATTTGGTTTTAGTCTATTGGCTTCATTTCTAGATGCTTTCATGGAGCCAAGGCTTAGCTCAGCACTTTTGGACTGCATACTCTTACCTGAGGGATTGGGACCTGGCCTACAGCTTTGTTCTCTGCTTCCTTGAGGTTAAGCACCAGCTGCACTGGTGGGGCCAGGGTTTCCCAGTCTTTCAGCAACAACAGTCTGATGGAGTCTGTTGGCAAAAGAGCTCTGGCAGGACAGTGGTGAGCCCCCTTGCACACGTGCATCAGTAGGGTAGCAGGGGTCCTCACACATGTGCGTGTCAGTGGGGCAGTGGTGGGTCTGTGCACATGTGTGTGACTGCAGGTCTGCCTGTATGCATGCACCAGAAGGGACAGTGGTGGGTCTGCCCATACCGTCTCTCTTCTATGAATGTATTTAATTATATTTTCTTAGAGTTGACAAGAACCTTATCTATTCCTACTCTCTAATCAGTGCTTAAATCCTCTCTATAATATTTGTAACAAGTAATTCATTTGCTGTTGCAAGATGTTCTAGACTACTTTCAGTAATTTTTAGTCATTCCATTTCTGTTCTGTCTATCCCACCAGGCAGGGCATTCTGATTGAATGAAGCATATCTCCATGCATTTATAACAGTAAAAATATGCTTAACCAGGGATTTAAAAATTGAAAAGGCCCATTTATTTGGGTATAGGGAACAAAAAGAAAATAAAATAGCAAAAATTACCCATCCCCCATTTTCTCATTTCTGAATCCAAGGAGAAATTCTCACAGCCTGAGAGTCCTTCTTCAGATAAAATATGACTGGTTAAAGGTATAAAACCTCTTGTAGCAGGCCTTGGTTGATGCTGCAACAGTGTCTCACTTCCCCCACTGCCCAACCCAGTTTATATTACCTGACTTCTTATAAAGGAAATAATGAGCAAGTTAAGCTGAGTCTCATAGCATCATCTGAAATGAAATATGCTTTTAAATAGTCTTATTTCATGGCTGGTATTCAAAGTTTCTTCTATTCATACTGCATGTCTGTTCATGAGAACAAGAGCCAGATCTTAGCTGATCTTTTTCTCTTACATCTGTTACATCAGAAGTGGAGCAATACTAAGTGGTCTTAGTATTCCTAAGACCCTGTCAAAGGAGTAAGTGTCAAATTATTATAAGCTAATTTATTTTATCTGGCTAAACATAATATGATTTTATTTTTCTATTCCTGCATCTAAAGCTTCCTGGATGTGTAATCTTGAAAAAGTTATTTAATCTCTCTATGCATTAATTTTCTCATCTGTTAAATGAGAATAATAATAGTGCACACTTTATAGGGTTGTTATAAATTAAATTAGTTTATGATAAACACTTAATGCCTGGAACATAGTAAAGCCTCATTATGTGCCATTATTATTCCCAAAATTGATAAATTTAATAATATTCTGCATATAAATATTCTGTGATTTTCTCATTATCAACCTCCAAAGTTACATAATTATAAACTAAACTTTAAAAAATATCACCAAGCAATTAACAATGAATAATCTGAAAAAGGAAATTAAAGAAACAATTCCATTTACAATAGCATCAACAATAATAAAATACTTAAGGATAAACTTAACCAAGGAGGCAAAAGACATGTGCACTGGAAAATACCAAACATGGCTGAAAGAAAATAATGAAAACACAAATAAATGGAAACACATCCTGTGTTCATAGACTGGAAGACTTAATATTGTTAAGAAGCCACTACTACTCAAAGCAATCTACAGATTCAATGCAATCCTTATAAAAATCCCAACAGTAGTTTTTGCAGAAATAGAAAAATTCTTCCTAAAATTCATGTGGAATCTCAAGGGACCCTGAATAGTCAAAGCCATTTTCGAGAAGAACAACAAATTTGGAAGCTTCACAGTTCCTGATTTCAAACCTTAATATAGGTTACAGTGATAAAAACACTGTAGTACTGGCATAAAGACAGAAAAATATACCAATGTAATACAATAGAAAGCCAAGAAATAAACTGTTACATATATGGTTAAATGATATTTGACAGGGGTGCCAAGACCACTCAATGAGGAAAGGACAGTCTCCTCAACAAATGACATTAGGGAAACTGAATAACCACATGCAGAAGAATAAAACTGGACCCTTATCTTACACCATATACAAAAATTAATTCAAAATGGATCAAAGACCCAACAACCCAAAACTATAAAGTTCCTAAAAAAAACACTGGGGGAAAGTTTCATGACATTGAACTTGACAATGATTTCTTGGATATGTCACCAAAAGCATAGGCAATCAAAACAGAAATGGACAAATGGAAGTACATCATACTTAAAAACTTATGTATCAAAGGACATGATCCAAAGACTGAAAAGGAAACTTATAAAATGGGAGAAAATATTTACAAATAAAATATCAGATAAAAGGTTAATATTCAGAATCCATAAAGAATTCCTGCAACTCAACAACAAAATGTGAAATACAAATGGGCAACTGACTTGAATAAACATTTCTCCAAAGATGATACACAAATGACCAATAAACATATGGAAAGATGTTCAACACCACTAATCATCAGAGAGATTCAAATTAGAACCACAATGAAATATCACCTCACCTATTAAAATATCTATTATCAAAAGAAAAGCAGAAAATAACATGTATTGGTCAGGATGCGGAGAAACTGGAACCCCTGTGCACTGTTGGTAGGACTGCACACCAACAGTGGTACAAGCCTTATGGAAAACAGCATGAAAGGTGTGCCCAAAATCAAAAATAATACACCACATGATTTAGTAATCTCACTTTTGGGTGTATATACAAAAAAAATCAAAAGCAGAGTCTCAAAGACATATTTGTATACCTATGTTCACAGCAGTTTTATTCACAATAGCCAAGAAGTAGAAGCAACCCTAATTTCCACTTATAGACAAATGGATAAACAAAATGTCTTTGAATTAGTGAAGGTTATCCAGAGAAACAGAACAAATAGCATATAGACAGATAGACAGATAGATAGATAATAGATAGATAGATAGATAGATAGATAGATAATAGATATATATTTATTAGAAGGAATTGGCTCATGTGATTAGGAAGGCTGAGAAGTCCCATGATGCTTATACAGATGAGATAGGTAATATATATGAGTAAACTGGCTGAGTGGGAACTATTGAAACTTGTCAGTGCATATCTCCTCTAAATGGATGGAGAAATAGAGCTCCAATATCACCATAAAAGCTGAAAATTCTTATCCTTATATGGAATTTCTTGACTTTTAAATATTGGTAACTCATTGGAATAAAATAAAAACACTGTATGATTTATGTTCTAAAGCTCCTATATTCATGTATTCAATCATGTAGTGAGTATTTCTTGATCACCTACCAGGTGCAACTCTAGCAGCTAAGGATACAGCAGTGAAAAAGGAAGACTCTGTCCCTGTCTTCATAGCCCTTAAATTCTAAATATCAGAGACAAAGTCTTGGTATAGAACCTAACGAAATGCTGAGCAATATTGGGTGCCCAATCAGTACTTGAGCTTAATTAACTCAACAGCCTGAATTTTCTTACTCAATTATTATTCCCATAAAACATTTTTTGTTTGCCCAATTTATACCCCAGAAACATGGCAATGTACTCCTAAGTGCTTCCACTATAGCTTTTTCAATACACAGCAGTGAGAGTTACCTTTAAAAACATAAAGCAGATGACATCACGCCTCTGCTCAAAACCCTCGTATGGCCACCATCACACATACAGTAAAACTTGGAAATCTTTATATTTGCTTACAAGGCCCTTCACGATCAGATCTCCTGACTCTTCTCTGACCTCATCTCCTACTACTATCACACATGCAGCATTTTAGTCACAGTGGCATTTTTTACTATTCTTCAAAAACTCTAAGAACTCTCCTGCCCAGGACTTTTTTGCTTGCTGTTCTTTCTTCCTATAATTTTTTCACCCAGGTCCTTGGCATGGCTTGTCCTTCTTGTCATTCATTTGTCTGCTCAAATATCACCTTTTTTCCTCTTTAACAGCCTTGTTGAGTTATATGTACTATAAAGTTCATTAGCTTTAATAGTATAATTTAATAAGTTTTAGTAAATTTGAAGTTGTACAACTCTCACCACAATCCAATTTTATAACATTTCCATTACTTTAAAAAGATCCCTCGTGTACATTTGCAGTCTTCCCTATTCTTACCCACAGTCCTAGTCAAACATTAATCTACCTTCTGTTTCTGTTCTGAATATTTCATATACATAGAATCATACAACATGTGGTTTCTTACATCTAGCTTCTTTCACTTAGCGTTAATGTTTTAAGGTTCATCCTGCCCACTATTGAATATTATTCCATTGTGTGGATATATTATATTTTGTTTAACCATCTGTCAGGTGATGAACATTGAGATTTGTTCTGCTTCTTAGCTATTATGATTAATCCTGCTGTGAACATTCACATGTAAATATTTTTGTGGATATATATTTTCATTTCTCTTCAGTAGATACCAATATGTGGAATTGCTAGGGCACATGATAAATCAGTTTCATCTTTTGGAGGAATTGTCAAACTCTTTTCCAAAGTGACTGGACTACTTTACATTTCCACAAATAATGTTTGCAGATACTGATTTCTCCACATTCACAACACTTATTTTTCATTTTTTTCTATTATGGCTATCCTGGTGAGTATAAAGTGGCTTCTCATTGTGGTTTTGTTTGCATTTTCCTAATGACTAAGGATGTAAGGCTTTCTTTCATATGGCCATTTGAATATCTTCTTTGGAGAAATGTTTATTCAAATCCTTTGTCTATTTTTTTGTGTGAAGTATATCATTTTAATATACAGGATCAGGAATTATAATGACATGGGATTTCTCACAGAGACCCAGCTTCTGTTGATCCTTTCCTTGTAGTAAGATGGTTTAAAGAAACAAACAAAACAAGTAAGATGTAGCTATTTTAATCTCTGGTTGGAGAAAAGTATGTTCATTGCAGCACTATTCACAATAACAAAGGCATGGAAACAACCCAAATTCCCATCAATGATAGACTGGATAATTTAATTGGGTTATCTGTCTTCTAATCACTGAGTTATAAGAGTCCTTTATATATTCTGGATATTAGACTCTTACAAACAGTATGATTTGCAAATATGTTTTCCTATTCTATGGGTTACTTCACTTACTTGAGTTTCTTCTGGAGCACTAAAGTTTTTAATTTAGAAAAAAATATACATATGCATATATATATACGTATATATATATAATTTGATTGTTTGTTTGTACCTTTGGTGTCCTATCTAAAAAAGCATTGCCTAACCCAAATAACAACATTTACGTTTATGTTTTCTTTTAAGAATTTTATAGTTTTTGCTCTTTACATAATTATATGTATGGTATGAGGTAAGGATCCAATTTTTACATGTGGGTATCACGTTATCTCAGCACCATTTGCTGAAAAGACGATTCTTTATCCCATTAAATTGTTTTGGCCCTTTAATGAAAATCAATTGGCCATAGACACATGGGATTATTTCTGGGCTCAATTCTATTCCATTTATCTATATGTCTAACCTTATGCAAGTACCACGCTATCTATTAACATAGCTTTATAGCAAGTTTTGAAATTGGGAAACACTAATCCTCTAAATTCTTTACAAGTTTGTTTTGGATATTCTGGGCCCTTTGTATTCAAATATTTATTTTAGGGTCACCTTATCAATTTCTGCAAAAAAAAAAAAAAAATCCACCTGGGATTTTGAGGGATTGTGTTGAAGCTGTAGATCAGTTGGAGGAGAAATGCCATCTTAAAATTGAGTATTCTCATCCATGAACACAATAATCTCTTCTTAGAAGGTTCCTCTGACTACTTTATTTACAATAGCTCAATGGGGCATCCTCACTTCCTGTCACTTTGTATCCCTGTACCCGGCTTTAATTTGCCTTGCAGCACTTACCACTACCTAACATTATTTGTTTCTCTGAATACTTTGCTATATACTCCTCAAGAATGTGAGCTCCAAGATGTCAGGCAGGAACTTCATCTTGTTCACTACTGTACCTGTAGTGTGATGTTTGATACACACTTGAACAACTACCTTATCTATGGAATGAATACCTAAGCCCTTAAAGTCAAGAGTACTAGAAAGTGTAATCTTTGATAATGATTAGGGCACTGAACTCAGACTCACGTGGGTTTGAAATCTGACTTCACCACTTAGTTGTTATGTGAGTTTGAGCAAATCACAATCTCTATGCACCTCAGTTTTCTCATACAAAATATGGGGATATTAATAATGTTCACGTCATAAGTTCAACTGAGATAATGGCATTAATGCATTTATCACAGGGCCTGGCCCACAATAAATAATCTTTAGGTATTTGTGATGTGTTATAGAGGACATAAGTAAATATTAGCAGTCATAGTACCAGTGTCATCTTTAATCCCTGTGGGAGGCTGAATGAGGACCTTCCCCAAAGAAGCCCACATTCTAATCCTGGGAATCTATGAATATGCTACCTTACATGTCCAAAGGAATTTTACAGATGTGATTAAGAAAGGTGAAATTGCCAAATTATCCTAGATTACCTAAGTGGGTCCACTGTAATCACAAGAGTCCTTATAAGAGGAAGGCAAGAGTCAGAGAAGATGTGACAACAGAGAGGTGGAAGTGATGCAGCCTTGTGCCAAGGAACATGAGTAGCCTCTGGAAGCTAGAAGAGGCAAGGAAACAAATTATTTCCTAGAGCCATCAGAAAGAATGCAGTATCCAACACTTTGATTTTAGGCATTCTGACCTTCAGAACTATTAGATAATAAATTTGTGTTGTTTTAATCCACTAAGTTTGTGGTAACTTGTTACAGCAACAATAAGAAATTAATGTAGTCCTTTTTAATGTTTTCTAAATAAATGAATAAGTGATTGGAGTCTGTTATTTAAAAGTATTTTTCTCTTCAACGTTTGCTGAAGGCTCTGTTCGTGGGCAACATATGGTCTCCAGTCACCTCCTCACTTTGCTCTAAAAATTGTCCATTACACATCTTAATTGTCAATTATTCCCCTGTTTGAGAAATGAATGAAGGCAATAAAAATTGCAACAATGACAAAAAAATATTTTTCCCTCCAAGAAATAGCTTACCAAATTATAGCAGGGAATGTCCTTGATATAAATGGATGGACTAACTGTTATCTTACTCAGCCAGGGTACAACCAAGAACTAAATAACCACTTGAGGCTCCCTCAGAAACACAACTCCAAAGCCATGATTTTCAGCTGCAGCTGTGCATCTGAGTCACCTGGGGCAATTAAGAACAATCCCAGTGTCCAAAGTGTGACCTACACCAATTACGTCAGAATGTCTAAGGATTGGGACCCAGTTATCACTATTTTTAATCCATGCCCCTCCAAGGTGTTTCCAAAGAGCAGCCAAGATTGAGAAAACCACTGTTCCTATATATATATATATATATATATTTTTTTTTTTTACCAGATCTTTTAAGGTCCGTAAGCAGTCCTCACCCCCTCCAAAGCCATACGATATGTCCACATCATTAGCCACCAAGACTTGGAACTTCTTGAAGCCTCCTTCAATAGCCAAGAAACAAAAAATAATTCTCCCAGTCAGAATTTATCTCTCTTGCTCTCCTCATTCTTTCTCTCTCCTGGAGCTTTGCATATCCCCATAGACCTATCACAATCTCTTTTTTTTCTTTCTTTCTTTTTTTTTTTTTTTTTTTTTGAGACGGAGTTTTGCTCTTATGTTGCCCAGGCTGGAGTGCATTGGCATGGTCTCAGCTCACTGCAACCTACACCTCCCAGGTTCAAGCGATTCTCCTGCCTCAGCCTCCCAAGTAGCTGGGATGACAGGCGCCCCCCACCACACCCGGCAAATTTTTGTATTTTTAGTAGAGACAGGGTTTCACCATGTTGGCCAGGCTGGTCTCAAACTCCTGACCTTAGGTGATCCACCTACCTCAGCCTCCCAAACTGCTGGGATTACAGGCGTGAGCTACCGTGCCCAGAGCCCACAATCTCTTACATACAACAAGCCTTCAATACATATTTACTGAATTGACCCAGCAGTACTTATTGCCATTTTAGTCTTTATGACTTTCTGTGAGTGTTACAGAAAAAGTCTTTCTGGAAACTCTATGAACTCCCAACTCACTTCTATGGCAGATAACCTTGAACTATCACTGCAGGACAAATGATAGACCTCTGGAAAGAAGGAAAGTAAAGGCCAATGGCAGTGTCATAACATGACACCAACTGATGGTACTTATTGGTAAGTATATTTTAAATATAAACTAGTGCAATTTAATTCAACTCAGTAAGTATTAAGTGCCTACCTTATGCAAGATTTTCTGTTAGTCTTTGTGGGAGACACATACACAATATCTCTACCGTCAAGTTACTTTCAGTCTAGCAGGAAGAGATTAGGCAAGTATATTTATAATTGTAAGAAACAGAAAAACAGGAAAAGTGCCATAAGAGAGGTTCAAAGTGTCACCAGGGCATGAAGAAAAGTTTGGAGATAATCCTTACAGAATTAGTAGGATTTTTCCAGCGGCTTGCCTAGACAGGGTGATACTGGTGGAGGATTAATAACTATCACTTAGTGTTACTGTGCAAAGAGCATTCATGCATAAACTCATTTAATCCTCAATAACAGCCCCCAATGATTTAGGTTCATTATCATCACCTTTCCTTTCGAGAGGAGGAGACTGAGATTCTGAAATGTTGAGCAACTTGCTTAAGGTTATGCACAGAAAATGAGTGGTAGAAGTAATACTCGAATCCAGGTCTGTTTTACTCTAGAGCCTTTGCTTTTAACTACTACATAATGCTGCTTTCCCTGATACTCTAACTGAGCCTCTAACTACTCATATTGCTGTTGGCCACTCTGAAATCTCCCGCTCTCTGCAGCACTAACTCATGACAACCAGCTCTTCTTCTTGGTGAAACATTACACCTCTCCATTAGATGTGCCACATGTTCATCTGTTCAAACTCTCAGCTGAGGATATCCTCATGCAGGTGGCCAGACTTTGGAAGGCAGTGTTCCTCTGGAACACTGCAGAAGGACATAATGACTATTCATAAAGAGCCAAAATACTCCAGTTCCAAAATTAAGGGAGGTATGTAAGCTACATTACTTAAGTAGAGAAACTAATGGTTTTAAATCATGCTTTAATACTCCAGTTTGGAGACAGTTGTCATTTTATAATGATAATTGGCATATTATACTACCACTCAAACTTTAATATAGCATTTTACAAACATTGATTGCTTACTTCCTGGTAATAAAGTTAACTTTTCCCATATTCATTTTGTCCCAGAGCATTTGTCCCAGGAGAGTCCTGCAGGCATCAAAAGCTAAAGCTTCTTATTTTCTTTTCTTTTCTTTTCTTTTTTTTTGAAACGGAGTCTCACTCTGTCACCAGACTGGAGTGCAGTGGCACAATCTTGGCTCACTGCAACCCCTGCCTCCCGGGTTTAAGCAATTTTCCTGCCTTAGCCTCCCGAGTAGCTGGGACTACAGGCGCCCACCACCACACCCAGCTAATTTTTATATTTTTAGTAGAGACAGGGTTTCACCATGTTGGCCAGGATGGTCGTGATTTCTTGACCTTGTGATCCACCCACCTCAGCCTCCCAAAGTGCTGGGATTACAGGCATGAGCCACCATGCCCGGTGCTTCTTGTTTTCTTGTCTGTGAGCTAAACCAAATAAACCAAATAAATGCTCCAGAAACCTACCCCTTCCCAATTATTATCAACAGAGCATCCTCTACAAAAGTTGAATAACTTGACTAATTCTTTTAAAAGCATCACACACACACACACACACACACACACACACACACACAGAGCATATGAAACCTGCCCACCAACTTGGGGCAAAACACATAGGTTTACCAAGGTCAAAAACAGTGAAGCCCTGGAGAAGTCTGCATTTGTAACAACAGTGCACGGGGCCTGGGAAAATGAGAAGTTGATTAATCAATAAAATATACTAACAAAGATTGGTTGAGTGTTAAACCACAATGTTTGCTTAAGCCTAATTTCAATGTCTTGATGTATTTGCCTTGCCCTGTAAAGCAAGAGTTACTCTAGCCTGACTAAAAGACATTCATCTAAGACTAGTATCGTAGAAGATAATTTATTTGAGAGTTCATACGCTAGACACATGAAAAAAAGGAACTGTCTAAAAGGACTTTTCCACTGATGATCTATTTAAAAATGCCATTGCCACAACTGAATAATTATTGCTAGAATAACAGCTAATGCCTGTGGAGTGCTTACTAAGTACTAGTATTTTACATGTAAGAACTCATTTTATAGATGTGGAAACTGACACATTGGGAAGTTTAGTAAGTCACATGACAGTAAAAGAGTAAGAGCTAGGACTCAACCTCATAACTGTGTGGTTTCAAAGTCTGATCTTATAACTACTACACTAAATTGTCTCCCACTATATTGCAAGAGTGGTGATGGTATGATCTAATGGGCTCCAAAAACCTGTTGGTGATGTCTTGGTGGCCTTAAATGCTATGGGGTAGAACAGATTATAAAGAAATATTAAACAATAATCTGTAGACATGACTGCAGCATCTATGGTGACTTTCGCAAGTTGAAAAGATCCTCAGTTGCTATATGCTATATATGGTATGATATGTAACAACTGTTTTAAAGTATCTTTCTGCAATTGTAAGAACTTCTTAATTGGGAATAAATCAGGTCTGAGACATTCCAGGTAAAATGATCTTCTACAACAGGAGTGGGCAAACTATAACCTTGGCCAATTCCAGCTCTGTAGCTAGTTTCTGAAATAAAGTATTATTGGAACACAGCTATGCCTATTTGTCTATGTATTATATACAACTCTTCACTTTAAAAGGGTAGAGTTGCATTGTTGCAATAGAGACCATATGGCCTGAAAAGCCTACAGTTTTACTGGTCATTTACAGAAAAACTTTGCTGACTTGTCTTCTACATTAACAACTTCTAGTGTGAGTGTAAAGAGTCGAGAATGTTAACCAGCTAATTACTGGTATTCCTTAAAAAGAAAATGAACTAGTTAAAAAATAAATCTGTTTGCAAGCAGACTATCTTATTTGCTGGCATATGAGCTATACTTCCCAACTTCCAGCACCAAAAATGTATGCAAATATTTTCAATGTCTAATACACCCATATAGTGAGTAAAATACATAAAATAATGGACGGAGTTATTGGCACAAATAATTTCTCTACATCTTACTGTACCTCTAGCAAAAATGTACACTGTATTTTCATGAGAAAAAGTTATCCTTCTAGAAACTACTTTAAACACACAATACTTTTTTAAAAGAGGAAATGTTTTTTAAAATATTGGGGCATGTCTTATACACACCTAAGAATCTTCTACATTATAATATACAGTATTTATTTTGCAAGGCTGATTAGAGCTCAACAGAAAGTCATGAGGGGTTAGACTTAGGCACAAAACTCAAAGAAAAAGTTTAATTTGATTCTGCTCTGATCCCCAACACTCAAGGAGTCTATTCCTATGGAAGGAACATTTCTATCAAAAAGAAGAAAACAAAAACAGTAAATTGGTCATTGAACAAACAATTCCTAGAGTTCAATTCATAATTTATCTGCAAACATCAGGGTTCACTCCCCTTGAAACCTCTACCCCATCCAGCAACCAGACTCCATGTGTGCAGGGTAGATTAGGAATGAGGTTCCAGAGATTATCTGAGTTCTCAAGGGAAAGCAGACAGCTGCAAACACAATGTTCCAAAGAAGTTGTTTTTAATTACAGCCACGTAGAATGCAGCTGAAAGGTGAAAGCAGATGAAAACCAGAGCAGTAAGCCATTGGCTTTCCTCCATAGCCTTACAATGAACAACATTTGCATCCCACTTAAGTTTTCACCTTCTAGAGTTTCTTCCTTCCCCAAAGCCCATGCCCTCTTCACTGCCTTACCAAGAGCTATCAGGAAGTCTCTGTGGCTAATTATTTTACCAAGGATAAGAAGCGAAATCTGAAGTTAAAATTCAGCTGCTAGTCATCAGAAACCTAGTCACCACCTTTCTTCTCACCTCCCCCCATGAATAGACTCATCAAACCAGTGAAGGCTTCTCATCTACCAGACTTTTAAATGTTGGGGTGTCCTAGACTCAGTCTTCAAATCTCTTTTCTTCTCCATGTACACCCTTTCTTTGGGTAATCTAATCTAGTACCGTGTTGTTAAATACCATCTCTAAGCTAATGACTCTCAAATTTTTATTTCCAGCCATGCTGTTCTAGTGCTTCCACTTGGATATCTAATAAGCATTTCAAATTCAATATGACCAGCACTAAACTCTTTGTTTTAGTTTCAAAATTCACTCCCCTTCTTCCTCATCTCAGTAAATAGCACCACCATCTGCTCTGTCACTCATGCCAAAAATTAAAAATAATCCTTCGTTCTTTTCTTTCCCTTGCTGCTGCATTCATTCCATTAACAAGTCTGGTCAACTCTGCTTCCAAAATGGATTCTGACTCTGTCTACTTTTCTGTCTCCACTGTTACCATCTAAGCTCAAGAATTATCTCTTTCTTGGGCCACAGTCTCCCAACAGGTCACAGGCATCCACAGAACATGCTGATATGCTTAAAATGTTTCAATGTCTTGGTGCTTTAAAGAACTCTCATAACAATTCTCCATTACTTGATCACTATGCACCAGCCACAATGAACTGCTAGCTATTCCTCCAACAGTCTGAGCTTGCCTTCAATTCAGGGCCTTTGCACTTGTTGGCTCCTCTGTCTGACATGCTCATCTTCCATATTTTCACATGTCTAACTCTTTTCCATTATCCTAGGCACCAGCCTAAAGACGGCCTAATATAAAAACATCCCCATGCAACCCAATCAAAACAATCTTCATTCCATATACGTTCTAGCCACTCACACTTCATTATCCTGATTTATTTTCATTATAATAGTGACCATAAGCTGCAATTATCTTGCCTATGCATTTGTTGACTAGATTCTTTTTTTTTTAATTTTATTATTCTTATACTTTAAGTTTTAGGGTACATGTGCACAACGTACAGGTTTGTTACATATGTACACATGTGCCATGTTGGTGTGCTGCACCCATTAACTCGTCATTTAACGTTAGGTATATCTCCTAATGCTATTCCTCCCACCTCCCCCCGCCCCACAACAGTCCCCAGTGTGCGATGTTCCCCTATCTGTTTCCATGTGTTCTCATTGATCAATTCCCACCTATGAGTCAGAACATGCGGTGTTTGTTTTTTTGTCCTTGATATAGTTTGCTGAGAATGATGGTTTCCAGCTTCATCCATGTCCCTACAAAGGACATGAACTCATCATTTTTTATGGCTGCATAGTATTCCATGGTGTATATGTGCCACATTTTCTTAATCCAGTCTATCATTGTTAGATATTTCGCTTGGTTCCAAGTCTTTGCTATTGTGAATAGTGCCGCAATAAACATATGTGTGCATGTGTCCTTAAGGCAGCATGATTTATAATCCTTTGGATATATACCCAGTAATGGGATGGCTGGGTCAAATGGTATTTCTAGTTCTAGTTCCCTGAGGAATCACCGCACTGACTTCCAAAATGGTTAAACTAATTTACAGTCCCACCAACAGTGTAAAAGTGTTCCTATTTCTCCACATCCTCTCCAGCAACTGTTGTTTCCTGACTTTTTAATGATCACCACTCTAACTGGAGTGAGATGGTATCTCATTGCGGTATTGTTTTGCATTTCTCTGATGGCCTGTGATGAGCATTTTTTCATGTGTTTTTTGGCTGCATAAAGTCTTCCTTTGAGAAGTGTCTGTTCATATCCTTTGCCCACTTTTTGATGGGGTTGTTTGTTTTTTTCTTGTAAATTTGTTTGTGTTCATTGCAGATTCTGGATATTAGCCCTTTGTCAGATGAGTAGATTGCAAAAATTTTCTCCCATTTTGTAGGTTGGCTGTTCACTCTGATGGTGGTTTCTTTTGCTGTGCAGAAGCTCTTTAGCTTAATTACATCTCATTTGTCAATTTTGGCTTTTGTTGCCATTGCTTTTGGTGTTTTAGACATGAAGTCCTTGCCCATGCCTATGTCCTGAATGGTATTGCCTAGGTTTTCTTCTATGGTTTTTATGGTTTTAGGTCTAACAATTAAGTCTTTCATCCATCTTGAATTAATTTTTGTATAAGGTGTAAGGAAGGGATCCAGTTTCAGCTTTCTTCACATGGCTAGCCAGTTTTCCCAGCACCATTTATTAAATAGGGAATCCTTTCCCCATTTCTTGTTTTTGTCAGGTTTGTCAAAGATCAGATAGTTGTAGATATGCGGCATTATTTCTGAGGGCTCTGTTCTGTTCCACTGGTCTATATCTCTGTTTTGGTACCAGTACCATGCTGTTTTGGTTACTGCAGCCTTGTAGTATAGTTTGAAGTCAGGTGATGCCTACAGCTTTGTTCTTTTGGCTTAGGAATGACTGCAATGCAGGCTCTTTTTTGGTTCCATATGAACTTTAAAGTAGTTTTTTCCAATTCTGTGAAGAAAGTCATTGGTAGATTGATGGGGATGGCATTGAATCTATAAATTACCTTGGGCAGTATGGCCATGTTCACGATATTGATTCCTCCTACCCATGAGGATGGAATGTTCCTCCATTTGTTTGTATCCTCTTTTATGTCATTGAGCAGTGGTTTGTAGTTCTCCTTGAAGAGGTCCTTCACATCCCTTGTAAGTTGGATTCCTAGGTATTTTATTCTCTTTGAAGCAATTGTGAATGGGAGTTCACTCATGATTTGGCTCTCTCTCTGTTACTGGTGTATCAGAATGCTTGTGATTTTTGCACATTGATTTTGTATCCTGAGACTTTGCTGAAGTTGCTTATCAGCTTAAGGAGATTTTGGGCTGAGACAATGGGGTTTTGTAGATATACTATCGTGTCATCTGCAAAAAGGGACAATTTGACTTCCTCTTTTCCTAACTGAAAGCCCTTTATTTCCTTCTCCTGACTGATTGCCCTGGCCAGAAATTCCAACACTGTGTTGAATAGGAGTGGTGAGAGAGGGCATCCCTGTCTTGTGCCAGTTTTCAAAGGGAATGCTTCCAGTTTTTGCCCATTCAGTATGATATTGGCTGTGGGTTGGTTATAGATAGCTCTTAATATTTTGAGATACATCCCATCAACACCTAATTTATTGAGAGTTTTTAGCACGAAGGGTTGTTGAATTTTGTCAAAGGCCTTTTCTGCATCTATTGAGATAATCATGTGGTTTTTGTCTTTGGTTCTGTTTATATGCTGGATTACATTTATTGATTTTCCTATGTTAAACCAGGCTTGCATCCCAGGGATGAAGCCCAGTTGATCATGGTGGATAAGCCTTTTGATGTGTTGCTGGATTTGGTTTGCCAGTATTTTATTGAGGATTTCTGCATCAATGTTCATCAAGGATATTGGTCTAAAATTCTCTTATTTTGTTGTGTCTCTGACAGGCTTTGGTATCAGGATGATGCTGTCCTCATAAAATGAGTTAGGGAGGATTCCCTCTTTTTCTACTGATTGGAATACTTTCAGAAGGAATGTTTCCAGCTCCTCCTTGTACCTCTGGTAGAATTCGGCTGTGAATTCATCTGGTCCTGGACTCTTTTTGGTTGGTAAGCTATTAATAATTGCCTCAATTTCAGAGCCTGTTATTGGTCTATTCAGAGATTCAAATTCTTCCTGGTTTAGTCTTGGGAGGGTGTATGTGTCGAGGAATTTATCCATTTCTTCTAGATTTTCTAGTTTATTTGCGTAGAGGTGTTTAAAGTATTCTCTGATGGTAATTTGTATTTCTGTGGGCTCGGTGGTGATATCGCCTTTATGATTTTTTATTACGTCTATTTGGTTCTTCTCTTTTTTCTTCTTTATTAGTCTTGCCAGCGGTCTATGAATTTTGTTGACCTTTTCAAAAAACCAGCTCCTGGATTCATTGATTTTTTGAAGGGTTTTTTGTGTCTCTGTTTCCTTCACTTCTGCTCTCATCTTAGTTATTTCTTGCCTTCTGCTAGCTTTTGAATGTGTTTGCTCTTGCTTCTCTACTTCTTTTAATTGTGGTGTTAGGGTGTCAATTTTAGATCTTTCCTGCTTCCTCTTATGGGCATTTAGTGCTATAAATTTCCCCCTACACACTGCTTTGAATGTGTCCCAAAGATTCTTGTATGTTGTGTCTTTGTTCTCGATGGTTTGAAAGAACTTCTTTATTTCTGCCTGCATTTAGTTATGTCATTCAGAAGCAGGTTGTTCAGTTTCCATGTAGTTGAGCGGTTTTGAGTGAGTTTCTCAATCCTGAGTTCTAGTTTGATTGTACTGTGGTCTGAGAGACAGTTTGTTATAATTTCTGTTCCTTTACATTTGTTGAGGAGTGCTTTACATCCAACTATGTGGTCAATTTTGGAATAGGTGAGGTGCGGTGCTGAAAAGAATGTATATTCTGTTGATTTGGGGTGGAAAGTTCTGTAGATGTCTATTAGGTCCGCTTGGTGCAGAGCTGAGTTCAATTCCTGAATATCCTTGTTAACTTTCTGTCTCATTGATTTGTCTAATGTTGACAGTGGGGTGTTAAACTCTCCCATTATTATTGTGTGGGAGTCTAAGTCTCTTTGTAGGTCACTAAGAACTTGCTTTATGAATCTGGGTGCTCATGTATTGGGTGCATATATATTTAGGATAGTTAGCTCTTCTTGTTGAATTGATCCCTTTACCATTATGTAATGGCCTTCTTTGTCTCTTTGGATCTTTGTTGGTTTAAAGTCTGTTTGATCAGAGACTAGGATTGCAACCCCTGCCTTTTTTTGTTTTCCATTTGCTTGATAGATCTTCCTCCATCCCTTTATTTTGAGCCTATGTGTGTCTCTGTGCGTGAGATGGGTTTCCTGAATACAGCACACTAAAGGGTCATGACTCTTTATCCAATTTGCCAGTCTGTGTCTTTTAATTGGAGCGTTTAGTCCATTTACATTTAAGGTTAATATTGTTATGTGTGAATTTGATCCTGTCATTATGATGTTAGCTGGTTATTTTGCTTGTTAGTTGATGCCATTTCATCCTAGCCTTGACGGTCTTTACAATTTGGCATGTTTTTGCAGTGGCTGGTACCGATTGTGTCTTTCCATGTTTAGTGCTTCCTACAGGAGCTCTTTTAGGGCAGGCCTGGTGGTGACAAAATCTCTCAGCATTTGCTTGTTTGTAAAGTATTTTATTTCTCTTTCACTTATGAAGCTTAGTTTGGCTGGATATGAAATTCTGGGTTGAAAATTCTTTTCTTTAAGAATGTTGAATATTGGCCCCCACTCTGTTCTGGCTTGTAGAGTTTCTGCCGAGAGATCCGCTGTTAGTCTGATGGGCTTCCCTTTGTGGGTAACCCGACCTTTCTCTCTGGGTGCCCTTAACAGTTTTTTCCTTCATTTCAACTTTGGTGAATCTGACAATTATGTGTCTTGGAGTTGCTCTTCTCGAGGAGTATCTTTGTGGCATTCTTTGTATTTCCTGAATCTGAATGTTGGCCTGCCTTGCTAGATTGGGGAAGTTCTCCTGGATAATATCCTGCAGAGTGTTTTCCAACTTGGTTCCATTCTCCCCATCACTTTCAGGTACACCAATCAGATGTAGATTTGGTCTTTTCACATAGTCCCATATTTCTTAGAGGCTTTGTTCATTTCTTTTTATTCTTTTTACTCTAAACTTCTCTTCTTGCTTCATTTCATTAATTTCATCTTCCATCGCTGATACCCTTTCTTCCATTAGATCTCATTGTCTACTGAGGCTTGTGCATTCGTCACTTAAGTGTCATGCCATGGTTTTCAGCTCCATCAGGTGCTTTAAGTACTTCTCTGCATTGGTTATTCTAGTTAACCATTCGTCTAATTTTTTTTCAAGCTTTTTAACTTCTTTGCCATTGGTTCAAACTTCCTCTTTTAGCTCGGAGCAGTTTGATCTTCTGAAGCCTTCTTCTCTCAACTCGTCAAAGTCATTCTCCATCCATCTTTGTTCCATTGCTGGTGAGGAGCTGCGCTCCTCTGGCAGAGGACAGGAAGTCTGATTTTTAGAGTTTCTGGCTTTTCTGCTCTGTTTTTTCCCCATCTTTGTGGTTTTTATCCACCTTTGGTCTTTGACGATGGTGATGTGCAGATAGGTTTTTGGTGTGGATGCCCTTTCTGTTTGTTAGTTTTCCTTCTAACAGTCAGGACCCTCAGCTGCAGGTCTGTTGGAGTTTGCTGGAGTTCCACTCCCGACCCTGTTTGCCTGGGTATCAGCAGTGGTGGCTGCAGAACAGCGGATATTGGTGAACTACAAATGTTGCTGCCTGATCGTTCCTCTGGAAGTTTTGTCTCAGAGGAGTACCCGGCCGTGTGAGGTGTCAGTCCACCCCTACTGGGGGGTGCCTCCCTGTTAGGCTACTTGGGGGTCAGGGACCCACTTGAGGAGGCAGTCTGCCCATTCTCAGATCTCAAACTGCATGCTGGGAGAGCCACTACTTTCTTCAAAGCTGTCAGACAGGGACATTTAAGCCTACAGAGGTTACTGCTGCATTTTGTTTGTCTGTGCCCTGCCCCGAGAGGTGGAGCCTACAGAGGCAGGCAGGCCTCCTTGAGCTGTGGTGGACTCCACCCAGTTCGAGTTTCCCAGCTGCTTTGTTTACCTAATCAAGCCTGGGCAATGGCGGCGCCCCTCCCCCAGCCTCACTGCTGCCTTGCAGTTTGATCTCAGACTGCTGTGCTAGCAATGAGCCAGGCTCCATGGGCGTAGGACCCTCTGAGCCAGGTGCAGGATATAATCTCCTGGTGTGCAGTTTGTTAAGCCCGTTGGAAAAGCGCAGTATTAGGGTGGGAGTGACCCGATTTTTCTGGTGCCATCTGTCACCCCTTTCTTTGACTAAGAAAGGCAATTCTCTGACCCCTTGCACTTCCCGGGTGAGGCAATGCCTTGCCCTGCTTCGGCTTATGCACAGTGCGCTGCACCCACTGTCCTGCACCCACTGTCCTGCACCCACTGTCTGGCACTCCCCAGTGAGATGAGCCCAGTACTTCAGTTGGAAATGCAGAAATCACCCGTCTTCTGCGTCACTCATGCTGGGAGCTGTAGACTGAAGCTGTTCCTATTCCGCCATCTTGGCTCCACCTCAACTAGATTCTCACAAGTCTTTTACCACTAGAATACAACCTCCATGAGTGTAAGGGCTTTCTTTGTCTTGTCCACCACTGTATACCCACCTAATATGTTCACAATCAATATATGATGAATGATGAACTTTGGGGACTAGAGATTCTCCAGACTGGAGTTGATACTGAAGGGCGGATGGTCATCAATCACAGATCACATATAAAGAAAAGATGATTTATTTAAGTAACTGAGGGGAGAAAATTTTAAAAGGTTTAGTATTTCTTAGGTACCTGTATTAATATGGCCATGATACTATTAGATGCACTCTCTCTGGTAGATCATTTGAAAAAGAATAAAGAATAAAATAGGGAAAATCCATGCAGCTAATTCTCAAGTTTGTCAAAGTATAGCATGCTGCTATATTTGCTTAAGCTTTTAAACAAGTAAATGAAATATTATAAATATGCTTCAAGCCAATGAATAACCCTCCAAGATCCCATTCCTCTCCATCCTAGAAGTAACTACTATTGTGAATTTGGTGGTTTTATTCCCTTGTATGTTTTTATACTTTTAGTATATATGTATAAATAGTATAACTGATATATTTTTAAGCCTTATATTTGGTGATTTTATTCCCATGCATGTTTTTATACTTTTAGTATATATGTATAAAAAGTATAAGTGATGTATTTTTAAGTCTTATAAAAGTTATCACATTATATGCATTCTGCAATTTGTCCTCCACTCTAATATTAAGTTTTTGAGATTTATCCATGTGGCTCTAGTTCATTATTTAGCACTGCTATGCATACTATCAAAATTCCATAATTATCTATTCTCCTATTCACTGGTATCTGGGTTGTTTCTGTTTTTTGATATCATGAATATTCTTGAAAGAAAGAATATTCTTGAAACAAAGTCTCCTTGTTCACAAGTAAATAGTTCCTCTAGATGCTTCTCATACTTTAATGTGCATACAAATCACTTGATATCTTGTTAAAATTCAGATTCTGATTCTGTAGGTCTGGGGTGGGGCTTGAGATCACACATTTCTAACAGGCTCCCAGGTGATGTTACAGCTGGTCTATGGACCACATTTGGGGCAAGAAGGCCTTAAAGAGTCTATACCCAGGAGTGAAATTACTAGATCACAGATTATGCAGGTCTTCTACTTTACTAGTAATGCTAAACTATTTTCAAAGTCCTTGTAACAATTAACATTGATACCAACAGTATGAGACTGTTCATAGTTCCCTACACATTCACCAGCACTTAGTATTAGTAATAGCAGTATTGCTAACATTTATTGAACACTTTTTATACACCATTACTGTGTTAGGTAAGTATTAGTAAGGTTAGTATTAGTATGGTTGGTATTAGTATGAAACTAATCATTCTGTGTTCCATTCCAATCTTTTTTCATTGATATACATATGGCTCACCTTCACCTACAAAGTTGAAGTTATTTGGCCACTAGAAGAGTTGGATTTAACCCTAACTCCAACAAAACCAGGTTACTGTGGTCTCCTACCCTATTTTCCATGCTTTTCTCAGGAATATCCCAGTAACTCCCAGGAGCCTCGCCATTCCCCACCAAGGGGGAGAACTGGACAGGCAGCTGAGTCACACAATGAGTGTGGTGAAGAGGAATTCGATCAATTTTCAAATGATACTTTTCTTAATGGCATCATCCCTTGCTCGAATAACATTGTGATTTCTGAGAGAGGAATTGGTTGAAGATATCGGCTAGAAGCTTAGTGACTAATATTCTCAAATAGAGGAGGTAGACATTAGGGAGAGTTGCTGACTAAGTCGAGAACAGCTAAATACCACAATGCCCAGAAAGGAAGAAAGGTGAATGCTACTATTCAATGGAATAACTTTCACTGATTCAAAGTCTGGTGCTACTTACACTAGCATTCAAAGAGATGGCTGAAAGAGGGGCAGGTCTTCTCAGCACTTGGACATTCTGCTTCTGACAACTGCATCTTTGCTTATGTTTGATGGAACGCTGTAAATCCTTGAGATCTTTAACTTTTTCTATCCATGCCTCAGTTGCTTCATTCTTTTATTATTGATAAGTCTTTGGCTGCCCTATATAAAGCCCCATTATAGGTGCTAAGAGGAAGATACAGAAAATCTTAATTAAACCTCATTAAAAACATTTCTTGAGCACCTTTTATACACCATGACTCTGATAGGTAACAGAAATACAGTGGTTAGAATAGATTGTGCCCTCAAAAGAATTTATAGACGAAAGGCAAATGTAGATGTTCTAAGCCATTCAGCTAAACAGAATGCTAAAGAACTTCACAAAAAAACTGTATACAATTTCTAAATGGATGAATTAAGTAGTACCATATTCCCTCAATTCTAGGATACATGTTGTTGTTTGTTGTTTTTTACTTTTTAACAACTCTGAAATAAACATTTATCTTATAATTGACATAAACTTATAAAAGCTATGACCTATCCATGCTGCAATTTAGAATTCAAATCATCTTCAGATTAAGGCAATATAGTAAACGTCACTAGAGTTCTCCATGGGTAGAAATAATATAATATAATTTGAAATGCAACCTTAAAAACAGGTTACACTTGGTAAGTAGAAAGGAGAATATAGTCCCTGGTTGGAAGGTGCACACAGTCAAGTCACAGGTAACAACTGTTTCTTCTTTTCTCCATAAGACAGAAAATATTGTGGGAAAGCATACTTTTGCACATGCATGCACACACTCATTAGTGAAGACAGAAAACTGTCCTGTATAAAAATGATTGCTGAGTAATTTTAAATTCTCAACAGAAATTCCAGTAAATTCCAAAATTTCTGAAATAAATGCCCCAAAATTGAAATATTTTCTAAAAATTTATAAGGTCAATGTATCATGATGATGATATTATATCCCCTTAAACTGCTTGTTTAATAACTGATCACTTTAAATAATATAACAGGAATATTCTTTTTGATTGCCATTATCTGTTTTGGGCCATAAAAAGCAGAGCTTTATTTCAGCAAGAGAAGCTTTCATAACATTGCCAACCACTTATGTAAGTAGATCTGACAAGGCACCTTAAAGCAGAAATTGTTTGTTCTGAGAAGACTAGAACATCTTGGTTGAGTATAAAGGCTAGAAATGGACTATGTGTTTTAAATGGTGACTGGACAACCATATAGTCATATGGTAAAAGATAAAATTAAACCTCTTCCTTATGCTACATATAGAAATAAATCATAGGTACATTAAAGTATGAAGAGCAAACTGGTAAATATTTTGAAGAAAACACAACAAAACTCTGATAAAACAAATCAGAGCAAGGAAAGGTTTCTTAAAATGTAAAAATGTACAAAGCATATGAAAAAAACATCCATTTGAGTACCTCAATAGTTAAAACATTTAAACACTGAAATGACATAAACAAAATTTAAAAAGAGTGTGCTATTAACATAAAAGATGGGAGTATTCCCCTTCTCCCAAGTGTAGGGTGCACTTAGTGACTTGAATGAAAAGGGAAAGTGTTTCCTGAAATACAGTGTACACCACAAAGATACTCCTCGAGAAGAGCAACGTCAAGACAAATAATCATCAAATTCACCAAGATTGAAATGAAGAAAAAAATGTTAAGGGCAGCCAGAGAGAAAGGTCGGGATACCCACAAAGGGAAGCCCATCAGACTAACAGTGGATCTCTCTGCAGAAACTCTACAAGCCAGATGAGAGTGGGGGCCAATATTCAACACCCTTCAAGAAAATAATTTTCAACCCAGAATTTCATATCCAGCCAAACTAAGCTTCATAAGTGAAGGAGAAATAAAATACTTTACAGACAAGCAAATGCTGAGAGGTTTTGTCACCACCAGGCCTGCATTACAAGAGCTCTGAAGGTAGCACTAAATATGGAAAGGAAAAACCAGTACCAGCCACTGCAAAAATGTACCAAATTGTAAAGACCATCAACACTATGAAGAAAATGCATCAACTAACGGACAAAATAACCAGCTACCATCATAATGACAGAATCAAATTTACCCATAACAATATTAATCTTAAATGTAAACGGACTAAATGTCCCAATAAAAAGACACAGACTGGCAAAATGGATTAAGAGTCAAGACCCAACAGTGTGCTGTATTCAGGAGACCCATCTCACATGCAAACACACACATAGGCTCAAAATAAAGGGATGGAGAAATATTTACCAAACAAATGGAAAAAAAAAAAAAACCAGGGGTTGCAATCCTAGTCTCTGATAAAACAGACCTTAAACCAACAAAGATCAAAAAAGACAAAGAAGGCCATTACATAATGGTAAAGGGATCAATGCAACAAGAAGAGCTAACTATCCTACATATATTAGACAGATCAACGAGACAGAAAATTACCAGGGCTATTCGGGACTTGAACTCAGCTGTGGAAAAAACAGACCTAATAGACATCTACAGAACTCTCCACTCCAAATCAACAGAATACACATTCTTCTCAGCACCACATTGCACTTATTCTAAAATTGATCACATAATTGGAAGTAAAACACTCCTCAGCAAATGCAAAAGAACAGAAATCATAACAGTCTCTCAGACCACAGTGCAATCAAATTAGAACTCAGAATTAAGAAACTCACTCAAAACTGCACAACTACATGGAAACTGAACAACCTGCTCCTGAATGACTACTGGGTAAATAACGAAATTAAGTCAAAAATAAATAAATTCTCTGAAACCAATATGAACAAAGCCACAACATACCAGAATCTCTGGAACATAGCTAAAGCAGTGTTTAGATGGAAATTTATAGCACTAAATGCCCACAGGAGAAAGCAGGAAAGATCTAAAATCGACACCCTAACATCACAATTAAAACAATGAGAGAAGCAAGAGCAAACAAATACAAAAGCTGGAAGAAGACAAGAAATAACTAAGGTCAGAGCAGAACTGAAAGAGATAGAGATACAAAAAAACCCTTCAAAAAAATGAATGAATTCAAGAGCTAGTGTTTTGGAAAAGATTAACAAAGTAGATAGAACCCTAGGTAGAAGAATCAAATAGACAAAATAAAAAAAGATAAAGGAGAAATCACCACTGATCCCACAGAAATACAAACTACCATCAGAGAATCCTACAAACACCTCTGTGCAAATGAACTAAAAAATCAAGAAGAAATGGATAAGCTCCTGGACACACACACTCTGCCAAGACTAAACAAGGAAGAAGTCGAATCCCTGAATAGACCAACAACAAGTTCTGAAATTGAGGCAGTAATTAATAGCCTACCAACCAAAAAAAAGCCCAGGACCAGATGGATTCACAGCCGAATTCTACCTGAGGTACAGAGAGAAGCTGGTACCATTCCTTCTGAAACTAGTCCAATAAATAGAAAAAGAGAGAATCCTCCCTAACTCATTTTATGAGGCCAGCATCATCCTAATACCAAAACCTGGCAGAGACACAACAAAAAAAGGAAATTTCAGGCCAATATGCCTGATGAACATTGATGCAAAAATCCTCAATAAAATACTGGCAAGCCAAATCCAGCAGCACATCAAAAAGCTTATCCACCATGATCAAACTGGGTTCATCCCTGGGATGCAAGGCTGGTTCAACATACGCAAATCAATAAGCATAATCCATCACATAAACAGAACCAATGACAAAAACCACATGATTATCTCAATAGATGCAGAAAAAGCCTTCGATAAAATGAAACAGCCCTTCATGCTAAAAACTCTCAATAAACTAGGTATTGATGGAATGTATCTCAAAATAATACGAGCTATTTCTGACAAACCCACAGCCAATATCTCACTGAATGGGCAAAGGCTGAAAGCATTCCCTTTGAAAACCAGCACAAGACAAGGATATGCTCTCTCCCCACTCCTATTCAACATAGTATTGGAAGTTCTGGCCAGGGCAATCAGGTAAGAGAAAGAAATAAAGGGTATTCATATAGGAAGAGAGAAAGTCAAATTGTCTGGGTTTGCAGATGGCATGACTGTATATTTAGAAAACCCCATCGTCTCAGCCCAGAAACTCCTTAAGCTGATAAACAGCTTCAGCAAAGTCTCCGGATACAAAATCAATGTGTAAAAATCACAAGCATTCCTATATAACAATAACAGACAAACAGCCAAATCATGAGTGAGCTCCCATTCACAATTGCTACAAAGAGAATAAAAAACGTAGGAATCCAACTTACAAGGGATATGAAGGACCTCTTCAAGGAGAACTACAAACCACTGCTCAACAAAATAAAAGAGGACACAAACCAATGGAAGAACACTTCATGCTCATGGGTAGGAAGAATCAATATTGTGAAAATGGCCATACTGCCCAAGGTAATTTATGGATTCAATGCCATCAGCATCAAGCTGCCAATGACTTTCTTCACAGAATTTAAAAAAAACTATTTAAATTTCATATGGAACCAAAAAAGAGCCCATACAGTCAAGACAATCCTTAGCGGAAAAAAAAAAAAAAAAAAAGCTGGAGGCATCATGCTACCTGACTTCAAACTACACTACATAGCTACAGTAACCAAAACACCATGGCGCTGGCACCAAAACCGATATATAGACCAATGGAACAGAACAGAGGCCTCAGAAATAACACCACACATCTACAACCATCTGATCTTTGACAAACCTGGCAAAAACAAGCAATGGGGATAGGATTCCCTATTTAATAAATCGTGTTGGGAAAACTGGATAGCCATAGGCAGAAAACTGAAACCGGACCACTTCCTTACACCCTACACAAAAATTAACTCAAGATGGATTAAAGACTTAAACATAAGACCTAAAACCATAAAAACCCTAGAAGAAATCCTAGGTAATACCATTCAGGACATAGGCATGGGCAAAGACTTCATGACTAAAACACCAAAAGCAACGGCAACAAAAGCCAAAATTGACAAATGGGATCTAATTCAATGAAAGAGCTTCTGCACAGCAAAAGAAACTATCATCAGAGTGAACAGGCAACCTACAGAATGGGAGAAAATTTTTACCATCTATCAGTCTGACAAACGGCTAATATCCAGAATCTACACAGAACTTAAACTAATTTACAAGAAAAAAAAAAAACCCATGAAAAAGTGGGCGAAGGATATGAACAGACACTTCTTAAAAGAAGACATTTATGCGGCCAACAAATATATGATAAAAAGCTCATCATCATTGGTCATTAGAGAAATGCAAATCAAAACCACAATGAGACACCATCTCACACCAGTTAGAATGGTGATCATTAAAAACTCAGGATACAACAGATGCTAAAGAGCATGTGGAGAAATAGGAATGCTTTTACATTGTTGGTGGGAATGTAAATTATTTCAGCCATTGTGGAAGACAGTGTGGTGATTCCTCAAGGATCTAGAACCAGAAATACCATTAGACCCAGCAATCCCCTTGACTGGGTATAGACCCACAGGATTACAAATCATGCTACTATAAAGACACATGCACACATATGTTTATTGCGGCACTGTTCACAATAGTGAAGTCCTGGAACCAACCCAAATGCCCATCAATGATAGGCTGGATAAAGCAAATGTGGCACATATACACCATGGAATACTATGCAGCCACGAAAAAGGATGAGTTCATGTTCTTTGCAGGGACATGGATGAAGCTGGAAACCATCTTTCTCAGCAAACTAAAACAGGAACAGAAAACCAAAAACCAAACACCACATGTTCTCACTCATAAGTGGGAGTTGAATAATGAGAACACATGGACACAGGGAGGGGAACATCACACACCAGGGCCTGTCAGCGGGTGGAGGGCTAAGGGAGGGATAGCAATAGGAGATATACCTAATGTAGATGACGGGTTGATGGGTGCAGCAAACCACTATGGCACATGTATACCTATGTCACAAACCTGCATGTTCTGCACATGTATCCCAGAACTTAAAGTATAATTAAAAGAGAAGAAAAAGAAAAGGGAAAGTGGTGAAACTCAGCAGACAATCTAGACATTCTTAACCAAATGGTCAATGTTAACATCTCCAGTAAAAAGTCATGTAAATATCATGTACCCCCTAATATGACATGATGAGAAGGACACCTCACCTCTGTGGTATTCTCACCCAAAATCCATAATGTCAGTCTAACTATAATTAGACTCAGTCAATTTACATTCTTCAAAATATCAGAGCACTAACATTCAAAAATGTCAAGGTCATAAAAGATCGCAAAACTGTCACAGAGCAGAGGAGACTAAGGAGACATGAAGACTAAATACAGTCTGTATTCTGTATTGGATTCCAAAAGAGTAAAAAAGACATTAATGAAAATATTGAGAAAACTCAAAATATGTAGTTCAGTTAGCAGTTATTGTATCATATCAATGTTCACTGTTTAGTTTTGACAAATGTATCATAGTTAGGAAAACTGGGTGAAAGATATATATAGAAACTCTCTGTTGTATCCTTTGCAACTTTTCTTAGTATAGACAATCCACAGGCTGGGGAAAATATTTACAACACACATAATCAACAAATAGTATACAAAATATATTAAAAATTCCAAATCAATAAGAGAAAAAACAAAAATAACTATAAAAAGGCAAATGAACAGATCTTTCAAAGAAAAGAAAATCTGAATGACCAATCAACCTTTGAAATGATCCACAATCTTTTAGAAAGGAAATATGAATTAAAGCTATGCATTACCATTTTATAATCCCTAGACTGGAAAATTAATAGGTCTGACGTCTGATAATTCCAAATAACAGTAGATACAGGGAAACAGGAACTACAATGCTGATGGCTGAGGTGAGGAATGGGGGGTTGAACTCCAAATTGTAACATCTACACTAAAGAGCCAACCCTGGTAAAGTTGAAAATATATATATACCATGTCTCAAGTCTGCTTCTAGATCTCTGCCCCAGAAAAACTCTCACATATGTGCATAAGGAGAAAGAAACACATACAAGACACTCTTCGCAGCGTTATGCATGATAGAAGAGAAAGAGAGGACAGAGAGATTTGGATTTTTCATTGTCACAATGGAGGAGTTGCTACTGGCGTATAGTGGGTAGAGGCCAGGGATACTGCTAAACATCTTACAGTGGACAAGATAGCCCTCCAGAGGAAAAAATTATCTTGCTTAAAACATCAATAATGCCAAAACTGAGAAATCTACAGTTATCACATAAGAGTATAGGTACAATTGTTTTCTAACCCAAGGAAAATATTTCCACTGGATTCTAAAACCTCTTTCTGATCACTTTTATATTCAGGGAGTGTTGGTTAGACCCCACAATTTGTACTTTCATTCTATTTGTCCTACTGTCTGCTTTGTACTTCAGTTTATTCATAATTTTGCACTGGCACTTCTACAGACCTCCTTTCTCTGTAGGAAATTTTATTCCACTTCCTACAACTCACTTTGTTTTAGGGTTGTCTATCGGTATGTCTGAGTATGTGATCTGGCTTTGGAAGCTTCAAGTGAACTATAATTCAAATTTGATTAATTAAATATCTAGTCTCTTTGGCCCTTGAGTTACAAAAAAAATTGGGCTGCTTAATTATAAAGTCCACTCCATGTTCCTAAAATTGCAAAAATGCTGTATTTATTCAGAGTCAAGTTTTAGTAGACTTCCTGACTACATTAACAGCAGGCTAAGGATATTTTTTAAAGGTATCACACAGTATACTTTAGTTTTAAAATACCCTAGGGCCTGATCCCAACTGTTAGCTCCCATATGCAAAGTAAATTATCATATTCCCAAGAAATACGAAAGTAAACATGTAAGAGAATGAATGGCAAGTGGGAAATTGAGTGTGTGAGTAAATACACAGACTAGTGTAATCAGGAACTCTACTAAAAATTGACACTGAATAAATAAAGCATTGTTGCAACTTTAGAAACATGGAGAGTACTTTATAATTAAGCAGCCCAATTCCTATCTGTAAATACACAGATAGGAAGCATGGAAAGACAGGGAGATGTATGGAAAGACAGGGAGATGTTACAGATTTACAAAGACAATCTTGGCTCAGCTCCCTAGTGTCTACTGCTTTCCTCTAAAGTTTCCTCAGACTCATAGGATTTGAATAGGGGGCATCCTAAAGGGCATCAGTGTCACAGGTATGCAGCCTATCCTTATCTCTAACTACTTTTACAGCCTATCCTTATCTCTAACTACTCAAGCAGCAGAATCTGTGCTTCATCCAAACTTGTCTATTCAGAGGTTACATGTCATGACGACAAATATTATCAACTTTCTACTAAGGGTCAGACCATGTACTAGGCACCAAGAATATGGTGCTAAAATAACTAAAGGAGTATAATTGGATTGTTTATAACACAACGGATAATGCTTGATAGGATGAATACCCAATTTTCTATGATGTGATTATTACGTATTGCATGTCTGTACCAAAATATCTCATGTACCCCATAAATATACACACCTACTATGTACCCACAAGAATTTAAAAATGTTTTTAAAAGGCAGACATATTTCCTGTCTTCATGGAACTTATAGTCTAGCAGGCTGACTTTGGACCATCCCTTGTCCCCACAAAAATTGCCAATCTCTCCTTTCTGCCCTTGATAAAATTTCGTCTTCAAAAATGTAGCTCAAGCCTTTCCACCTCCTTGAGGTCTTTTCCAACCATCTTGTCCGCTATAATTGGTTTTAAATCTGGATTCCTGGAGCACCAGGTATCTTCCCTTCATGTTGGGCATTCTTCATTGCCTTGTATACCTATTTCTTTATGGGCCTCACCCACCGAATTGGACCATAAATATGTTTACAGCACAGATCAAGCCATATTCATCCCTTACCCTAGTGCTTGGTATGGTGCCTGGCATGTAGTAAATGCAACAGATGGTATTGTTGCTGCTGCTCCTAGTTAAGACAGTATAATATGTAGTGTGTGTGCGTGTGTGTGTGTGTGCATGCGTGTGTAGTAACAGATAGAAATCCATGGCCTTTCATGCATTTGCACCCTTACATGTATTGCCCCCTTACCCTTTTGTCTGGTTAATACATAGGCTTCTTTCAAAAACAAGTGAAATGTTACCTCCTTTCCAAACTAAACTGTTAGCTCCTTGATGGCAGGGACCATAGTTTATTTACGGTAGAACCCTTGGAGTACAAAAGTTGCTAAATAAAATGAAACCACCAGCTACTAGTGAGGCTGAGGCAGGAGAATCAATTGAACCCGGGAGGCGGAGGTTGCAATGAGCCGAGATGGCGCCACTGAGCTCCAGCCTGGGAGACAGAGCGAGGCTCCCTCACAAAAAAAAAAAAAAACCCACGAAACCACCAATCCTCCACATAATAATAGGAAAGACTTCAGTCACTTTGTTCCACTAGAAAATTTGCTGACACTGATTTTCACATGTGCTTTCACCCGATTCTTCCTGTTTGTGTTACAAAATCCCCAGGTATTTGAGTATCAAATGAAGTAAAAATGAAAGTATCTGACATTAAGTAGATGCTCTATAAAAGCCCTCTTCCTCTATGTTCATTCGTTACATGAAGAAATATTGACTGCCTAACATGTGCCATGCACTATTTTATGCTCTGGGAAAAAAATGCATCAAACAATAACAAACAAAAATCCAAGTCTTCATGAACCTTACATTCCAATAAGGGGAAATAGGCAATAAACAAAATAAATACATAATGCTCATACACTATCACATTTAAGAAAAAAAATGAAGCAGGCAATAAAGATTAATTAAGAATGTCAGGGCCGGGCGCAGTGGCTCATGCCTGTAATCCCAGCACTTTGCGAGGCTGAGGCGGGCAGATCACGAGGTCAGGAGATCAAGACCATCCTGCCTAACATGGTGAAACCCGGTCTCTACTAAAAAATAAAAATAAAAATAAATTAGCCAGGTGTGGTGGCGGCCACTTGCAGTCTTAGCTACTCGGGAGGCTGAGGCAGGAGAATGGCGTGAACCTGGAAGGCGGAGCTTGCAGTGAGCTGAGATCGCGCCACTGCATTCCAGCCTGGGTGACAGAGCGAGACTCGTCTCAAAAAAAAAAAAAGAATGTTAGGGGTGGGTGGGGCTGAATTATTTTGTATAGAACAGTCAAGGAAGGCTTCTCTGAAGAGACAATATTTGAATAGAAATCTGAATGAAGACAGGGAGTAAGCCATGAAAATATCTGGGGTAAAGGGAAGAGTGTTAGAGTATAAGTGAATGCAAAAGTCTTGTGGCAGGCATGTGTTTAGCATGATTAAGGAACATCAAGAAGGGCTTTTAGATGAGACCATAAGTATTTGCTGAATCCAAACCCATTTACACACTATACATGAAAGTTCTATGATGTACAGATATATATATATACACATACACACAAATATATATGTGTGTGTATATACAGATATCTATATATATATATACACACACACACACGTGGATCTCTAAGTGTTATGGGTTAAATTGTGCCCCACCAAAAGATATGTTGAAGTATTAACCCTCGGTAACTGTGAATGAGGTTTATGAGAATTTTATACCGACAGAAACACTGCCAGTCTGGGCTGTAAAAGACAGAGATGAGAAAAACGCAGGAAGAATAATTTCTTGTTTTCTTTAGTTAGTTTTTTTTTTAATTTCCAACATTTATTTTAAGTTCAGAGGTACATGTGCAGGACATGCAGGTTTCTTACATAGGTAAATGTGTGCCATGATGGCTTGCTGCACAGACCATCCCATCACCTAGGTATTAAGCCCAGGATCCATTCGATATTCTTCCTGATGGTCTCCCTCCTCCCATCCCTCACCTTCTGACAGCCCCTAGTGTGTGTTATTCCCCACTCCCCACCCATGTGTCCAGGTGTTTTCATCATTCAACTCCCACTTATAAGTTAGAACATGTGGTATTTGATTTTCTTTTTCTGTGTTAATTTGCTGAGGATAATGGCTTCCAACTCCATCCATGTCCCTGCAAAGGACGTGATCTTATTCCTTTTTATAACTGCATAGTATTCCATGGTGTATATGTACCACATTTTCTTTATCCAGTCTATCATTGATGGGCATTTGGGTTGATTCCCTGTCTTTGCTATTGTGAATAGCGCTGCAATGAACATATGCATACATATATATTTATAAAATAATGATTTCTATTTCTCCAGGTATATACTCAGTAATGGGATTGCTAAGTCAAATAGTATTTCTGCCTCTACATCTTTGAGGAATCGCCACACTGTCTTCCACAATGGTTGAACTAATTTCCACTCCCACCAACAGTGCAAAAGAGTTTCATTTTCTCCAAAATCTCACCAGCATCTGTTGTTTCTGGACTTTTTAATAATAGGCATCCTGACTGGTGTGAGATGGTATCTCACTGTGGTTTCGATTTTCATTTCTCTAATGATCAGTGATATTGAGCTTTTTTTCATATGTTTGTTGGCCACATGTACATCGTCTTTTGAAAAGTGTCTATTCATGGCCTTTGCCCATTTTTTAATGGGATTTTTTCTTTCTTTTGTTTTGTTTTAATTTTATTTTATTTTAAGTTCAGGATATGTGTGCAGGACGTGCAGGTTTGTTACATAGGTAAAAGTGTTCCATGGTGGTTTGCTG